>NC_137189.1:37274064-37284064 GCF_960531495.2 Zeus faber
TCCCAAAAGTCCATCCACCCCTGGAGCTTTTCCTGAAGGCAAGTGGAAAACTGCTTTGCTCAGCTCATTGAAGGTAATGGGAGAGTCCAAATCAGTCTTTTCTGAAAGAGAGCGCTTCGGCAGAACCTTAAGCAAAGTGTCAGTACATACAGAGAGAGTCACAGAAATCAGCAGAAAACAAATTATTGTAAAATGTAGCTGCTTCCTCTCTCATCTCGTTCACCACACGTGTTAAAGACCCATTATGCAATCTCATGCAGTGCCTTTGCTTGGTTTCACACCGCTTTTTCTCAAGCCCAAAAAAGAAAGAGCTTGGAGCATCCATCTCCCTGAGCATAGAAAACCTGGACCTTATCAGTGCTCCCTTTGCTCTCTCCTGTATGTTCCCAATTCTCTTTGGAACACAGATATGATTTGATTTGTTCCCGCATTATCAATACCTATCATTTCATTTTCAAGTTCCTTTATGCTATTCTCCAACTGCTCCAACACCCTCCCTGTTTCGGCTTTGGAGAAAGCAGTGTATTGCTGAACAAAATTCCTCATGTGACACTTGCATCCCACCACCAACTCAATGATTCAAAAGCACTCCTTCTATCCCTCCACCTGACCCAGAACTCCTCAAAACTCAGGCAAAACTTGACATCTTGCAGTAGCATTACATTGAACTTCCGATACGCAGATTTCTGTGGTAATGACCCAAGAGACAGATGGTCAATTGCAATGTGGTGATCGGAGAAACTAAATTGTGAAATTTTTGATTTCACAAGCTTATTGCAGTGGGATAACGTTATTTTTAAACGATCTAACCACGCCGCACTTACTCTATCTCCTAAGACGTCAGACCATTTGTATTGTTTTGTGTTTGGATTTTTAATCCTCCATGTATCAAGTAAATTGGCAGCGTTGTCCACATCTCTCAGCATCCCTGCGGCTCTTGTGTGGGTTTGTTCTCCCTTTCTGTCTAAAAGTGGATTAATAGTGCAGTTCCAATCCCCTCCTGGGATCAAGATCTCATCTTGACCGGCCAGGGAAATCTCTTGTCTAAGCTTTCCAAATAATAAAGCCCTTTTGCTTCCTGTTTTTGGTGCATAGATGTTAATAAAGACAACGTCCCTGCTCTTATTCTTAGCGCTTACAGCTAACAATCTACCTTCACACACTTTTTGACACAAAATTTACATCCAACCCAGGTGAAAACAAAATTGCTGCCCCTGCACTAAAAGCTGTGCCATGGCTCAACACATGGTCTCGCTTCCGCCATATTCCCCAACCCACCTCGTTCTCCACATCACTATGAGTTTCCTGCAAAAACAGGACATTTATTTTTTTTGTATCATGAATTCTCAGAGCACAGCTCTCTTCCCCTGGTCTCTGCCGCTATTAATATTAAGTGTGCCTATTCTTCAGATGTTCATAGTTAAAGGCAAAAGGAGAGACAAGGAAAGAACAGAACCAACACAACAGAAACTTTTTAGTAAACACACCCACTAAGAATCATTAAGACATTTGCGCACAACAGTGGCCCATTTACTCAATCTATATTTACGCCGAGGTGAAATCCCTGTGGGCTTTTGTGTCCCTGCTGCATTTCTGACTGATCTTGAAAAAATGATGTGTATCAGAAAATAATTCTGTTACTTCAATATTTTTCTTATTTTCACTTTTCGCAACAAAATCATCCAGCGCCTCTATGGAATAGATCTCAGCATTCTCTTGACTAGCTTGTATTTCTTCCGATACCCCAGAACACGTTGATAGAGAAAAGTCCATTTCCTCCCCTTGAGTGGGGGAGGAAATAGACCGCCCTCCACCGCAGCGCCCCCCTCCACCTCCGGCACCATCCCCCCCTCCACCTCCGGCACCATGCCCCCCTCCGCCTCCGCCTTTCAATTCAATTTCATGTTGAAACCGACGTTCAGAGTTTGATCGATATTGTTTAAACATGTGAAAACTTGCCTATGGAGTGAAGGAACGTACTTTGGTTTGGGATCTTTACAGCCCAACACCATCGTTGCAAATCGGGATAATTATTTAGCTAAAGCTTTGTTCTGAATGAACGGAGGTGCATGAGAGATTACCACCCGAGCTTTGAGCGGTCGCAAGACTGGAAAAGCGTTATATAAGATGCAGTCCATTTAAATAGAGAGAAGTTTTTTGAGAAACACTACCTTTTCTAACACTAACACTTGTTCATCCTAGCACGGTGACTTCAGTTTTCGCACCTTACCTGTTCTCCCACTCTTTTAAGAACATCTTCCACCATTCAAGTGTGGGGGAAAGACTCAACATTGACGATGAAGACCACACTTGCCAAAGTTGTACCAGTAGTGCCACGTCAGGATACCTGCAGCGGCGTGCTGCAGGTAATATTTCATTTCCAACATAATTAGAAAAAAGTGATTGACAGTGGGAAAAGACATAAAATAGATTCGATGGGAGAAAGGAAAACGCACCGAACCCCAAACCAGCATCTCTCACCGGAAACAGAGAGAGCGAGAGAGAGAGAGAGAGAGAGAGAGAGAGAGAGAGAGGCAGAATGAACGGCAGACGTAATGGGAGAGAGGCAGAATGAGGCGGAATGAGAGGAAGTACGAGAAAGGGAGAACAAAGCAGAAGGAGAGGCTGAACAAGAGCGGCAGAATGAGAGAAAACTAGAGCAAAAAAACCTTTGATTTCACGCATGTGGTATCAACTCATTCCAGTGACACAAGCACAAAAAAACTGGAAGACGTTTCAATGACCAAAGCAACAAATAAATACATATTAGTAATAATGAAATATATATATATATATATATATATAAACATAAAATACTTATAATATAATATATTCATCATTGCAAAAATTAAAAAGTAAGAAAATAAAAACATCATAAACCACACAAGAATAAAGGCCCCAGAGGAAATATAACAAAAACAAGACACCGAGGAATCAACCAAACACAGTGCACAGAGGGTGAGAGAAAGAGAGAGAGAGAGAGAGAGAGAGAGAGAGAGAGAGAGAGAGAGAGAGAGAGAGGGGAATCTCTAACCTGTCACAGTCTCTGTCCCTTGATGGCTGAATGATGGATGACTGCATCATCCCTTACAATAGCCAAACACTCCCCCGTGTGGGAGGCCCTCTTTTGGAGCACCGGGCCCACTGCGATGCCCAGAGAGAGAGTGTGTGAGAGAGAGAGAGAGAGAGCGAGAGAGAGGGAGAGAGAGAGAGAGAGAGAGAGAGAGAGAGAGAGAGAGAGAGGGAGAGAGAGAGGGAGGCAGAAGGAAGGTGGCAAAGCAGACAAAATCTCCAATTGGAGCTCTCGAGGCTCAGGCCTTAACTGGGTGGTCGACCCCCGATGTGGTGCATCTCCAACCTAAGAAAAGAAGATGAAGATGATTATGAAGATGAAGATGATGATGATGATGATGATGATGATGATGGTGGTGACGGTGACGATGATGATGGTGACGGCGACGATTATGATGATGATGATGATGATGATGGTGACGGCGACGATGAGGATGATGATGATGACGATGATGATGATGGTGACAGCGACGATGATGATGATGGTGATAACAATGATAATGATAGTCATGTGGCGGTTACCATGACGATGACGAGGATGATGATGGTGACAGCGACAATTACGACGATGATGATGACGATGATGATGATGATGATGATGATGATAATGACGATAATGACGATAATGATGGTGACGGTGACTATGACAATTACGACGATGATGATGATGATGATGATGATGATGACGATGATGATGGTGACGGTGACTATGACAATGACGATGATGGTGATGGTGCGCTCAAGCGACGTGTGAGTTGGCAGGTGGGCGGAGGGGCATCGGCTGGAGAGCTTCCTCCCACTCGTTCGTTTGCTCGTTCGCTCGTCTTTGGGGCTTCTATCTCTGCCCTGGCCTCCTCTTTTCTCTCTCGCTCTCTCTGTTTCTCCACCCTCTCTCCCTCCCTCTCCTCTCTCCCTCTCTTTCTCCTCCCTCTCCCTCTCTTTCCCTCTCCCCCTCTCTCGCTCTGCTGCTCCCAGGGGTTTAATTTATGGTTTGCGGAGCCACAGAAACGTGGGGATGACAACCCACGCTTCTCCTCTGCTCCCTCCTCCACCTTTTCTTTTTTCTTTCTTGTTCGCCGCTCCGCTAGCTAGCCGTGCAGCTAGTTGGCTGAGAGAAGCACCGGTTGCATGCACGTGTGTGTGTGTGTGTGTGTGTGTGTGTGTGTGTGTGTGTCTGTGTGTGTGTGTGTGTGTGTGTGTGCGGATGGGATGCCACGCTACTACGAGTGTCTCTTCAGGAAGGATCTTTTTTTTTTCCTCCTCCAACGCTCGTTTGTCTTGTGTCAGTAAGCCTCTTCCTGATTGGTCGGAAATCTCACATGCGGCTTACACGTGGTCAGTGAGCAATGTCAGCAGTCGTCAATAGTAACAAAAATGGTGAAACATAGTAAAAGAAAATAAAGATTATAAAGATTGAACTAAGAATAAAATATTTATTTGTTGTTATTTGTTATTTGTATTGATAATATGCATTATAACTATTATGATTATAATTATGATTATGATTATGATTATGATTATGATTATGATTATGATTATTATTAATATTATTATTATTATTATTAAGGGTATTAGCCCTTCTGCTTGTGAAGGCTCGCACAGGTCACATGATGCTCACCAAGATGGCTCCACGTACAGCGCGCCCGCGCAAGTCGATAGAGTACACAGATCACGTGACAGATCTGGTCCGATTGGACTTTAAGGGAAAATAAGATACAAACTCTCAACTCGCGACCAAGTTACGAAGCGACAGGCATTATTTTATTACGATTAACTTTTATTATGTTTGAAAAGAATTACCAGAGGACAAATGGATTAAACAAAGCGCGGTGTATGAAAATATTTACACTTCTGAGGTCAACTGACACGCACCAGAGTATCTTTGAAAAAATAAAAAACTCATAACATCACTGTCAGAACTTATAGACATTCCAGAAATATCAATGTATTTAAACTTCTCGAATTATAATTGCTGGTAACAATAATCAAAAGCAATTACATAATAAAAGGAATATGTAGTTATTGTGAATGTGTTTTGAAATATTTTCAGTCTTTATTTCATTATATGTCCTCTAAAAAGTCAGTTAAAACACTTAAAACACCTTGATTTATTTATTTATAGGTTTGTAAAATACATTATAATCGTTAAGGCAGTTTTCTGTTGATCTCCAAAGCGCCATAAAATAATTATGTTCCTCAAAATGGATTAATAATAGAGAAATAATTGTGGCCACAATATTGGCTAAAATAATCTTGATTATTACTTTAGTCATAATCATGCAACCCTACCTCAGAATGATAATTGTCGTGAGCTGCAGCGTAGGAAATCCACCCGCAGCCGAGCACCGCCCAATCATAGAATCACACTGTAACCAATGAACTTCAACAGTCACAAAACACACTGGAACAGAGAGCCATGGCACACTCTTCCACTGAACTTTAACCAAGGGTCCCTGGACCACCAGTATTGCTGCCTGCAACTATTATTGATTCTTATTATTCTTATTCTTCTTATTATTATTATTAGTAGTAGTAGTAGTAGTAGTAATAGTAGTAGTAGAAGTAGTAGTACGAGTAGTAGTAGTAGTAGTAGTAGTAGTAATAGCAGTAGTAGTAGTATATATGCCAACGTTCTTCAATTTCCGGTGAATTCGCAATGATTCGTCACTATTTCGTGATACAAATGTAGATCGATTTGAATCAAACTTGGACCACGACATGTCTGAAACGCCCCGGATGTAATGGTACTTGTCGCCCAAATAATCCCACGAAGATTAATTAAAAAAAGATAAGCCCGAGCAGCAGATGCAGGCAGCAATACACAGGGATCATTCTTGGCGTGTTGCATACATGTTTGTTTGTCAAGTTAGTGGATGCTATTGTGCCCACTATTCCAAACAGTTCCTCCTCTGGATGTTTCATGTCAGTTTCGTTATCTGCGACATGTAAGCCTGATCCAGGTGGAATGATCGTATTTTTCCGTACTTGTGAGAAACACGCCGTCGTCCTGATGGCGTGTCTTCAGCATCTTCATCGTGTATGATTCTCCTGTGGTCACATGTTTTATTTGGTCTTCCAAATTTTTGTTACAGTGGAGTGACAGTAAATGAATGAGTATTTTTTTTTTTGACGAACAATTTAGTTACGGGGTCTTTGGGACGGAAATCATGTCTTTCCTCTATGTTTTTGCTACTGGGTGTTTCGCAATTTTCACTTGTTCTGTGTTGTTGTTGTGTGTCAATAATACGGTATCTGTCTGTAGTCCTCTGATTTCAAATATTAGTTGATTTTGGCAGAAGGATTTATTACAATTACCGAAATTATGACAGACATTCAATGTTGTTGTAGTAAGCTACAGAACTACTTAGTGAGTCATACTTATTCACCCCTATTAGGATCCTTGCGTGTAAATCAGCAATTGCATACCATGATCCCTGCTTGATTATAATCAAGCAGGGATTATTACATAGAACATTATTTACCCAAAATAGTTAATAAACATGCATCATAATTATTTAACAGTGGATTCTCAAGTGCTCTATCAATTGGCATAGCTATATCATACAAAGCAGAGTCAAACAAATGCATAGTGATCGACACCAATACAGCCAGTAATCAGATCTTCATACGTTATTTGGAATGTTGTATTAAACATCATTTGTCTCTTGGCAATTCTGTTATTGCAATATAATCTCTTGTTGGAACATTCTCATTTATTCTACCAGACATTTTCACTTCCCGATAAAGATTATTTCCTTCAATCAAAACATAATCTCTGTCATTTTGTGTCCATGTGTAAATGTTCTGAAACTTGTTTTTTAGAACTGCTGTTAAACTTATAGCTGCACATTGTTTATTTTTGTCTCCAAATTGAAAATCACTCTGGTGAAACAAACCTCTTAGCACCGATACGTCTGGAGAATCAACACCTACACTTTTTTCATTACATTTTTGTTTAGTACTTTTTTTTTTATATTGTGACTGATCTTGACGACTGTATGTTTGGACAATGGCTTCTTTATTGTCTTTGGTTTTCGTCTATTTTTCGGCATCTGCAACGGTAACGAAAACAACTTTTGTAATTAATTTCACTAACGGAGGGGACTACGGAGATAAAATATCAATCCAACAGATCTACTGACATCTACCAGGTAAGAAGCTATATAAATACTCACCTAAATCAATAGGTGGTAATGTCAAACAATTACAGAGTGACCAAGTCTAAACCGCACACTGGACGTGGTCTGACTGGACATTCTCAATCAGAATCTGTACATTTATAGTAAATTGTACTATGACATCATAAAGCGTCACTGTAAATCTCATCGAATCTCACGAATTGTGGCATGTCAATCAAGCAAAACCAGCTGAATATTTGGGATCAAAGTTATCCGGTTTTTCACTAATATCTGCTCCGTATTTGGATCGATTTGGATGGTATTTAAACCACGAGATCCTTGTGACATAGCCATACGACACCTCAACCGCATTCGTTTGTTACGCGAAAGTTCTTGTTACGGATAGCTTAAGTCGGGTTGGACATATTTTGCTGTGAAATGCATTGGACCGCGTCTGTGAAATCCATCCAATCTGGTCGGTTTTTCGTTAATTTCTGCTCTGTATGTGGAACGATTTGGATGAAACTTCATCCACGGGGTGTTTATGACATAACGGTTTAAACAAGACCTAAACCGTTTTCGTAGGTTCTGCTGAAATTTGTGTTACAGATAGTTATATATCACAAATTCCGAGAATTTTACCCGGGTTGGACACATAGATATAATAATAATAATAATAATAATAATAATAATAATAACAATAATAATAATAATAATAATAATAATAATAATAATAATAATAATAATAATAATAATAATATTGTTGTTATTATAATAAAAATAATAATACAAATAATAGAAAAGACGATGGAAGACCTTTTCAATATGCGATAATCAAAAAACAATTTTAAAAAAACAATAAACCTAGGAGTAGATAGGATCCGTACATACACTGTATGTAACAGGCTTGAGTCATTCTAATATGTAATATGCATAATGTTGCATTAAATGAGTGATTTTAACATCCCCCTCTGTAAATATGGGTGTATTTGACGGCTGTAAATGATGCATCTAAAAAACACTAATGGTGTGATCAGTGGCCTAATTACTGAAAGTGCACATATGCAAGGTAGTCTGCGTTCTGCTCTATGGAAACATCCTCTACATATGTGTTATGGGGCGTTAGAAAATGACTCCCACCTACGCTCTGTCTTCTGGAGCTGCTTTGATATCAAACGGCCGGTCACACACACACACACACACACACACACCGACACACACACACACACCGCCAGCTCTTACATAATAACCGGAGGAGGTGGGTGCGTTTGTTTCCGCAACACGGGCCACACGTTGTAAAACGACTCAAGTGTCAAAAAAATAAATAAAAAAATCTGAAATAAAGGCAAAAACAAAAGATAATAGTCGGATCCGTCAAACAAAGCCGCTGCAAGTCACCCAGAAATGATGTGTGATGGAACGGAGCAGCGTCAAAAAGATAAAAATAGGGTGTACGGAGAACTCGTGTTTATTTGTGTGTGTTAGTCAACCATCAGAGGGTTATTTTTAGGCTTGTGTTTGCGCTTCGGGTTGTCTTTTATATTTTCCTATATGAGCCTTCTAAAAGGGATAAGTTCTACCATCTAATGAGACCCTTTGCTTTTTGTTTCTGTTAGTGTAATTACAGTACTATCTCTGGTTCTATATGTATTGAAGGATGGATAGATGGATCCACCCTCCTCACTTCATGAATAAATGTAATAATAATAATAATAATAATAATAATAATAATAATAATAATAGTAATAATAATAATAATAATAATAATACTTATTATTATTATTATTATTATTATTATTATTATTATTACTATTATTACTATTATTATTATTATTATTAATTAATAATGAAGAGACACATGGCATGACACAGGGTCAAGTTTATGTTTGGTGCATTTTACAGTTTCCCAGGTTCTCTGAAATTCAGCACAATTTTCCAAGTATATTTGAACGCAGCATCGGCTCCTCCCCCAGTCCGTCAGCTGCTGGTTGCTGGTCTCGCAGAGCAACCACTATGCAGTCTTCACAGCGCGACCCTCCTGTCTTTAAAACAACCATTCATGCTTGCCTGTAAACCACAACTTGTCATTGTTGAAACTCCCCGTGTTGTCTGTGGAAATAGAACTGCACGCTCAGTGACGGGCGGCTGTTTGGTGCCGTGTAGGGCACTTCTTTTACTTGTTGACATTTCAACTTGGATTACATTTTTATAATGTAATTTTCAGTTACGTTTCCATGAAATACGAAAGATGTCGTGATATTTCTGTGAGTAATAACCATATCACAGCTTCTACTTTTCTGACACCTCGCTGGATCTTGAACGCATTACTCTCTCGTACAGTCGAGCGGACCCGACTTGACGTGGTCATGTCGGGTGTCGGTCATGACGTCAGTTTTGTGTACGTGTTTTTTCACGAGTCCTGCAAAGTAATGGGGACCAAAGAGATAAAATATCAATCGAACAGATCCACAGACTTTTACCAGTTAGGAAAGTGCATCAACATATGAACAGACGCAGAGTTTGTTCAGTTTGCCCCACACTGGACACTATGTCAATGTACATTCTGAGCCAGAACCGGCCGATCTATAATACATATATATTAATGTATTATAATGTATTATAATACATTATAATACATTTATAATACAGTTTGATGACGTCATAAAGCATTTTAATATTAATCTCATCTCATTAATTTTGTTTACGAACTATGGCGTGTCGATCAAGCATGACCACATGAATACTTGACGTTAAATTTGATCGGATGTTCACTAATTTCTGCTCTGTATGTGGATCAATTCGGATTAAAC
>NC_137189.1:37289064-37334064 GCF_960531495.2 Zeus faber
AAGTGGGGGATGAAAAACGACCAAAAAGGCATGTGGCTGGCTAAAAATACCAACATTTCAGGATGTCACAGGATTATTAGGGGGAAAAGGCATATTGAGACACTTAACAGTAATGCACCTAATGTTATATATACTGAGTGGCGAGTCCTATGGTGTCCCCTGTGAGCCACAACACAGGGGACACCATGGATTTTTTTTTTGGTCTCAGTCTTCAAAAGGAAAAATTATGGCACTTTGTTTATAAACTTTTTACAGCGGTCGTAGGTGAATTATTTTCATAAGACACAATACAATACAAGACACAATGAGATAAGTCTTTATTGATCCTTGGGGGGAAATCCAGGTGGTACATAAGTATACTGTATAGTACAGTGCATAGCAATAACATGCAGTGAGAGTACTTATATAGCGATAGCAACTCGTATGTCGAAATTCTGAAAAAAAAAGGTATAATATATTGGTGTAATATAATTTATGTATAGCCATACGATAGCAATAGTGAAACAA
Source organism: Zeus faber (assembly GCF_960531495.2). Taxonomy (NCBI): domain Eukaryota; kingdom Metazoa; phylum Chordata; class Actinopteri; order Zeiformes; family Zeidae; genus Zeus; species Zeus faber. Next base: position 37,289,572 of record NC_137189.1, read on the forward strand.
ATTCCTGAGAAAACTCCAGGCCAGACATAGAACACTATGTCCCGGAGTCTTGATTTGGAATGAGCTGATATGGTGAGCAAGGCAAACACACCGTACTCATCGATGTATGAGTGCATGCAAAAGAAAAACCTAAGCGGGTGTAGATTTAGAATACAAAGCTATTGGAGTACAAAACAGCTGGAGATTCGACATGATTGAACTTTCTCAAAGGAAATGAATCACCACTGTACCGTTGTGATCTCCTGAGGTGTCTGGAGTACCACCATGCCAAATGTTTGACACCTTTTTGGGATGGACCTTTTCATTTTCCTTCATGATTCAATCATCTGCATAGAGGCGTCTTAGGTGACACCTCATTGTTCAACATCCTGTGTAAGGTACTGTGGAAAGAAACAGCCAAACATCAACTCAAACACTACCCTGTACCCTGAATGTATTTTCTTCTATTTTATTGTAAATACAGGAAAAATGAATTCCCAATTTCTTTTTACTTACTAGTTAAGTCGTATTTAACTATAATATTGTGACAGATATTGTAAATCACAAAAAAGTCTGCACAGGTTAAGATATACTTTATTGTCCCCTCTGGAAAATGTAATACACACACACACACACACACACTGTATGGATACACATAAATGGGTGTAAAAACCAAGAACACCAAAAGACAACGCATGACTCAATAGCTGGGCGAGCGGCGGCGTTTATCGGTAGCCGTGGCAACGGCCACGTATCTACATTCGCCGGTCATAAGAAGGGCGAAAGGGAAGAAAAAAGGTCTCTGAGCCAAGCATCGTCGAAGACGACATCAAGACGGATGTCAAAGTCGTACTTTTACTCAAGTAGTTTTGTGTTAAGGTATCGGCGATGCAAGAGCTGCAAAGGATTTGTTCATGTAGAACAAAAGTAATCAACGACAGGGGAGTCGGGAGTCAATCCGGAAAAAGAGTCATTTGCTCATTTTGTTCACAAGCTGGTAACCGCAGCGAACGCACGAGGCAATCCCCCGATAATCGACTCCGCCATTCACAGCTCGTTCACGCCAGCCGAATCAACAGAACAGAGGAGAAGATTCCAACAAATCTTTTCACTGAGTCACTTGTCAAGGGTCAATCTCCAAACAGAGCTGAACTTTTCACCACTACAGGGTGTTTGTACTTTTACTTCAGTAAAAAGGTCTAAGTACTTCTTCCGCCGCCGTAACCTCCTCACCCCCCGACCTCGTACGGTGTGTCCTGAACACTTTGAACCAAATTAGGGCTGTCACGCTTCTTATAATCCGTCGAAAAGTTAAATCTAACCCGGAACATGCGGCAGACGGTGCAGGGAGCTTTGGAACGCGGGTAAAGTCAACACTGCGACGCTTACATTCATAAACATACACGAACAGACCGAGACAGACAGAAGCACAGTTTGTGGCCCCGGGGCGCGGCTCTACCGACAACGCATTTCTGAAATCGTCGGCGTGGAAAGTTTAGTCAGGTGTGGCGAGCCGGGGCACACATGAACCGCATGACGCCAAAAACGGAGCCCCCGACGAGTCCTTCTGTCCCCTTTCTGCCACATTCGCCGCCGTCATGCCAAGGGTCTAACGAGGAAAACTAAGGAGCGGCGGGCGTTCCATGAATGATGCATGACGCATGCTGGGCCTGACGCGCGCAAACTCCGGTCGATGCAGACACAATACAGAGAGATTGACGGAGCCCGGGGCACCTCCTTTCAGACACGTTGTGCCTAGAAAACCACCCGCTATTTACAAAAACTCTGGTATTGATATTGAAACCCTCACATATCCGGATGGAAAACCGCGTCAATATTAAGGATGGGTGATATTCACAAAAGTCTTTGAGGAGCACCTCAACCAGCGTCGCCGTCGTGAGATGTCTACACACTAGAGAAACCATCTTTAGTAATGTCGATTTTACGACAGAGCAGGTAGAGGCACGGATTAGAAGAGCTTGAACAGCCGATGGAGGTCAGAAAATGTTACTTAGCTGTAATATTTAACAGGGTGATTCGGAGGACACGGATTACACTTTCAATCTGAACTCACTGAAATGGCCTTTCTCAGCCGTGGTTTAAAATAGTCTCGGTTGTGGTTTGAAAAAAAAGTCAGTTTTCCAGAAGGAAGATCCGAGCTAATCTAGGTCTAAGTGAAGGTCTAAATTCAATCTTTGGATTAATGGACGTGGGCCTCCAGGTCGACCTCGCCAAAAGAGAAAATAGATGATCCTGACTAAGACCGGCACTGGACCAGACCAGACAGAAGGAGCGGACTAGTCCTTCACGACCTGAGTCTGGGACGTCCTAGTCTCGAACAAATTAAAACAAGCTTCAATTCAGCAACGCATCAGAGAGGGATTTTTAAATTCAGGATTCATTTACTGTAAACAGAATTATTTTAGTCTTGATTCAGATGAAACCCTGCAAAATTGTTATTCCCAAAATACCTGTGAGGGAATCTCCGCCCACAGGCACGGGTTTAGAGAGGGAGCCAGAGACTCTCTGGCCGTGGCTTGTCAGCATGGCGAGATTTTTTTTATGATAAAACTGAACGAAAAGGCTCGCTAGCCAAAAGGATCAATAATAAACAATAAATGGTTGGGCGCAGGAGGAATGACGTTCCGATCTGGCTCCTGGTCGGCTGATGCGCCCGTGCGTCCATTGACAAACATTAAGAAGGCTCCCTGCCCCGGATCGGACCAATTCAGCGCCCGCGTGGGAGCAGGTTCGGCCGACTCAGGGCAGCTGGGCAGCCGCCGGAAGGAAGCTATTCTGCCATCTGCAGCCGCGGCTTAACCACGCCCCTCGGTCTGCCACAATCTGCTTCTGAGAAACCCAGAGCAAATTTTCACAGGTGTTTTTCAAAAAATTGAACTCTTCCGGTGGAACGATTTCCACTCACAATGGCGACGGCAATTACCTCTGGAATTCGAGGGAGGCACTCGTTCCCGCACGCTGCTCGCAGTGATACCAGCCCCTGATGGACTATTATCTCCATCTGCCAATAACATCTCTTCCGTCTTTTGACTTTTACATCATTGGGAGTCGACTTTGTGACTCCTAATGCGCTCGTTATTTGTCCCCCGAAGATTTTGCCTGTTGCATTTCGTGGAACCATGGAAACTTTCTGGGTTCTGGAATTCCATCTCTTGTCAATATTTCTATTTCTACCCGATGTAACACGTGGATTGCAAGCTCAGATTGTGACGGTTCCTTTCAGGTCTGTAACTTGGGGTTTAAATACCTTGTTAATTTACTCTTTATTTTATTATTGTTTTTAATGTTGTTCCCATCTAGAATCTGGATTTAGATTTTTTTTACCAAATGCTTTCATTAGAAATGGGTGTATGTACAGGTACTCCTCACTTAAGCACCTACCTGTTCAACGACCGTTGGGACTTTAGACAAGCTCTCTGACCAGTCTATATTGTACACTGTGTACAATACCAAGTCTGAGCGTCAAGCATCTCATCACGCATCTTTTTATACATGACAGTATATACACTATATATATAATATATACAATATATACTATATACACTATATATAAAATATATACTATAGACACTATATATACTATATATAACATAGACACAATATATACTATATATACTATATACACTATATACACTATATATACTATATATACTATAAACACTATATACACTATATATACTATATATACTATATATACACTATATACACTATATATACTATATACACTGTATACATTTCATCTCATCACCATTCTCAATCTCATTCTCGTTCCTGCAGTCTTTCAGTATTCACTCCACTAGCGTTCACAATCTCTTAGACTGAAATAACGGTAAGGGGCCCTCGCTTATTGATCAATTCACTTAACAACCTGGTCGTAGGAACAGAACTCGTTGTTAAGTGAGGAGTACCTGTATATAAATATGTATATATATACATATATATATATATATATTTTGTCTTCATCAATTCAGATGATCATTTCAGCTGCAGGACTTTCAGACGACTCTCGAAAATCTTGGACTCCTTCGAATCCAGCCCTGAACTCAGATCGTTGTTTCTTTACAAAGAGACAAAAATTCCTGCCACTCCAAAAATATTGTCACTGTGCCCCACGGAGCGGAGTCAATGTGTGCCACCCATGAATTTAAAAACACAAGAATAAGACAAAAAAATCGACAAAGGAAAGGAGCACGGCACAATGCGTGAAAAAGGAAACGTAGGGATAGATATCAATAGAATTTTAGAGATACACATTCTGACAGAAGAAGGAACTGTTCTTTTCAAGTATGGTATGGAGGATGAGATATAGATTGTCAGTTGTGCTCTCGCGTGTCGCCGAGCACGAGCAGTTTATCTACTTGCCTGTGGTGTCGTGACGGAATTACAATGCACCGCTCATCTCTGTCAGAACGGCAGAAACCAGGAAAGGAGACAAAAAGGATGTCTTCCCTTGGAAATGATCTCCCCCGCTCGGCTGGCGGTGCAGGGGGTACTTCTTATTTGCTTCCTTTTGTATTGGCAGTGATGGGAGATGGGTAGAGCGAGAAAGTATGAGAGAGAGTGAGAGAGAGATAGAGAGGGAGAGAGGTAGAGAGAGAGGGGGGAGAATGAGGTTGAGGGATATGATCGACGGGGAGATAAGCCGAAGAAAAGATGTACTGCTGTAAAAAACAAAAGCACTGAATAATTTACTACGTGGAGATTTGGGGGTTTGGGATGTGTGAGTGTGTGTGTGTGTGTGTGTGTGTTGAGGGGGAAGTATTTTCCCCAACGCCGTCCCCTCGTCGCATTAACTAGGGAGATTTGTTCTGTTTACCCAGAATGCTTTGACATTTTTCTCTCCTTGTAGCCCTTGTGGAAATGGCAGGCGTGGCCACAACGCTGTAATTAATAATAGTCAATATAAAGAGGTCGTTATGCAAATTGGTGTAGGCTTTTTGAGTGTGGAGGGGTGTGGCATTATGAAATGCCATCAACACCACTTTGCATATTCTCTACATCCGCTATGATGATGCGTGCAAAAATGTGTTTGGAATGTGCTGAATGCCCTCGACCGTCGACCTTGAACGGTGTCTTGCATCAAGCCGGTCATCAAACCCGGCAGTTAGAGATATTGTCCAATCCCAATTAGGTGCACAACAAGAAGGGAAAGGCGCGGCGCTGATTGGTCCGACTCGAGGCAGGGAGATTTTTTTAATGTTTGTCTGTCTTGCAGAGCGGATCAGAGCACGGGCTCGTCAACCCACTAGGAACAAGACTGGAACGTCATTCCTCCTGTGCCCCGAATCATCATTATTATTGTCTATAATTAATGCTTGTGGCCAGCGAGCCTTTTCGTTCTTCCGTATAATAAAAACTCGAACCGTGTTGGCAAACCATGGAAAGAAAGACTCCCTCTCCCTCACCAAACACTTACCTGTGGACAGCGACTCCCACAGTCATAATAGGTTGTCCTAGAACCATGGGACCCATGGGATTTCTTGGCCTGCGTGAGGATGTGAAAGTGTCCGGATACATATGTCATAAATTGTCCAAATTGAAGGATAACTAACCTAAATCTTATTTTTCAATCGTTGGGAGTCTTTCAATCTGTTTGTCTGTTTATCTACCACCTACCTGCTTGGTCATAATATAGCCACATTACTAATGATTGTTTCATATATATTTTTCCGGTGCAAATATCTTTAGAAAGCAAGAGAATAGAGTGATGGATAGAAAGATAGATAGCTCGACCAGAACTGTGTTGATGAGAAAGGTAATGGGAAGTGGGCGGCGGGGGGCACTGCCATTGTCCTGTCACCCTCCCGGTGCCGCATTGAAGATCTCTAGATTGAGTGCCAGTGTCCCCCCTATGCGGAGAATCACTCGTGAGGACAATTTCCATCTAGCGGCAGGTGTCTGGGGGGGGATAAACAACCCTTTATCTCACCCCAATTGGTCAATTAGCTCAAAATAAACTCTGAGCAATTCCCCAGCCTCCCCTTCGGGGCTGATGGGTGAGGCTGGGTGGGGAGGCATGTCTGAAGATGAAAGCGGGGGGGGGCTCTGGACGTTCACTTAGAACACGCTGTGATTTTTAATTACCCGACGGAAGGGAGTCCTTTATTGAGCTACAAGTTGCTGGGCGCCATCACCACCTGTCCCCTCTAATTGCGTGCCATGCCGTGACCCCCCCCCCCCCCCCCACCTCCCCCGGGGGAGGAGGTGGCGGGGAACGCAATTACGCCCAGATCGATAGCAGAGCCAGTATACAGGCTGATTGAACCCCCCAGTAAGAGCACAAAAGTAATTGTGTGGAGAACTGGTTTTCAGGAGACTTCTATTGTCAATTTGGAAGTTTTAGTTAAAGGCATCCATAGCAGGGACCATCCTGTTGTTGGAAGAGAGGGGCAGGTACTTAGCGAGAGGATAGGTTAAAATTAGGCCCGATTTTGTTTGTTTGTCTGGTAAATTTAAAAATATCAAAATGGACGTCAACTGAGACACAAAATCCAATGAATCCTTGCTTTTTGACCTTGTGGCTGGATCAAAATATTCTTGTGGTGATCAGGGGCGGGTAGCAATAAACCACCGTGGTCAAGACAGACCGACGTTCAAGAACAGCGCGTGCAAAACGGAGCTCAAAATATTTTCCATTGTACGACACCCCCCCCCACCCCCCCCCCCCCCCCCCCCTCGCTCACTCTCCCTCTCTCTGTCTTCCTGTACTATGAATATATATATTTTTTTTCTCCTCCACTTTCTTCTACTACAAAGTAATGGGAGAAGAAGCAAGAACACTTGACGGCTAGGGTATCGCGCGAGAGATATTCAGCGTCTGCCAGCGGCTTTTTAAGTGCAAATAGTCTACAGAAATACGTTGTGCACAGCAGACAGCTGTCTCCCCGCCATTATGTAGCTTCTGTCGTATGTTGTCAGCTTTTACCGGCGTCAGCGGCTGAAATTCATAGCCGACACACACACGTGTACAGCAGTTAAATGCTACATTTCGAAAAAACAATGGATGGGGGTGAAAAATAAAAGAGCGAAATATTTCGAGTGGCAGAGCCATTTGGCGGTGATGCCGGGATGTGACAAACAGGGAGACGACAAAATGCGCAACTGTGAGTGGCAGAATGAGAACAGAAAAGGGAAGAGGACGTGTGTCGGAAGGAGGGGGAGACAATGGAAAGATGTCAGAGACGGATGAAATTCCATTTCATTTTCGTGTGAGTTGCAGGCAACAAAAACAAAAGCTCGGTCCGTCCAGACGCCGAGGACTTTGAAGCGGCCGACTCGTCCACCGCAGGAAAGGTCGTAAACCTGACGTTTCCCATCAAGGCGGGTTTGTCCGCCCAGCACCTGTTTCCAGCCCACGTCGCCATTACTGAGCCTCCTTGTTCATGCAGCATTAAACAGGCAATGAGCCCCCAAAAGGTCAATTTTTTTCCCTGTAAAAGGAGCGGAACAAAAACAGCGCATTGAGTGAAAAAAAAAATTAAATATAGACCTTGTATGCGGAGCTCAATTTCTTACAAAGTCGTGCTGAATTTCACCGACCCCACCACCCCAACCCAAATTAATATGTAGGAAACATTATAGGCCTCATAAAAGAGGTCAACTTAGTAGATGGTGAAATTCAAACAAACAACACCATAAACTCTTTGTTCAGGGCAAACAAATCTTTGAAATGCCTCGGTAGGCGGGAGTCCCTCCGCCAAAGGAGTCATCCATTAATGTTCTTACAATAAAACACATGTTCCACCGTGGTATATAAGAAATTATGCAAATAACACATGTAATTAAAAACATACAATTTAAATGATACTTCATAATAGCTGATGATAAGTCGTGAAAGGTCATGCTAGGTGGTCATAGTACAGCGGGATGGGTCCTGATGGGTCATTATAGGTCATGATAAGTCATCATAAGTGATAACAGGTCAGAGTACAGCAGAATGATACCAAAGGACTTGGTTAAACACAACGACTGTCGTCCTGGATTTGAACCTCTCTTGTTCACTGATCGTTTACCTTTTGCATCAAAAGCAGCAAAAAACATGTTTTTTTTCCGTCTCTCTTAGCGTGGGATTTATTCCAAAGCAAGGTTTTTAGCACCAGCAAATTGACTTCATCATGCTTGTTACGATCTATGCTAATGCAAAAGTAATGTGTTTTCTAGTATTTTCTGGGGAAAGAAAGAATATCATTTGTTGATGTTTGTAATTTTTTTGTCACAATGCTAGTTTAAATATAATACTGAATGACCATCGGCTGTATATCTTTCTGTTCATCTCTCTATTGATGCATATGTATTTTTTATTCATATTTTATTATTCATGAAAAAAAAAGAATACAATATGTCATTTTGTTTTACATATACATACGTATCTACACACACAAACACACACATACACACACACACACACGCGCAAATGAAAAAATGAAAATCTATATTAGGGCTTTCAACTGATTAAAATATTGTATCAAATGATTGTCTATAGTTAATCACGATTAATCGCAAATTATTTATCTGCTCAAAATGTAGCTTAAAGGAATATTTTTCAAGTGTTTAATACTCTCATCAACATGGAAGTGGATAAATATGCTTGCTCTATGCAAATGTATGTTGATTGGAAATCAATGAACAATCCAATACAATGAGGTAAGCATTTCCCAGAAACCCTCAAAGTTACTTTATTTTGCATTAAGAAATATGCTCAGATCATAAGATGGCAAACTAAAGCCCAACAAATATTGGCACTCATCCAAGTTCAAGTTCAAATTCAAGAGATTATTTGTCACATACATATACATACGGTCATACATATATGCAGTGAAATGTCATGACACCCGGTGATGACGCACAATAAGCTCTATAAGCTCTAAAAATACAAAAAAATACCAAAACTTGCATAATCTACACAAGGTGCTCACCTAACCCAATCAGAAAAAACAACATCACAACAAACAACAATGCACCACGCGTCTGAATTCATCACTGATTTGTCTGTATGTGTCAATCAATCAATGTGTCGTTGTCAAGATGATGGCGAGTCTATCATAGACGCTGTGAACCACAAGCGTCATAGGCTGCCTATGACGCTTGTGGTTCTGACATAATCTGTCTTTCTGCGTAATGGTGCATGCATAAGCACACAGACCTGTCAGCCCTCCCATTTCCCACGGCATTCTCCTGCATTTTACCCACCTCTCCCACTATCCTGCTGTTCACATTTTTTGCCGTAATCTCCCATATTTTTAACCATTCTTTTTCAAACAAAAAAACCAACTAAACGGCTGTAACTAAACATCAGAGCGATCAAAGAAACGGGAGGGCGTGATGAGCCATTAAGAATTCATGTTGGATATGTTTTTCGGGAACGACGACGAAAGATGTGGGCAATTTAAAAAATAACATCAAATTGTAAAAAGATCAACATTGTGTAGAGACCATTTTTGACCCTCGGTGCTGTTTTAACGCAGCCTGGTTAATTTATGTGAGAAGTGGAGCGAACCAAGTTCCAAAATAATCACTACAAAATCACTTTTTTCTGGCCCCAGTTGTAAATCTACACAAAAGGCAAAGGGCTATTTTACCCCTTTTTTATTGGAGGTGGGGTTGGGGGGCTTGGGGTTTGATCTCTTAATTCCCTTCACCCAAACAATGGGAAGAATTACCAAAATATGTGAATTTCTCAAGTGAAGCCGGAGTTGTAGTTGGCAGCCACCGCCTCAGCTGCACCGCCTCGCCAGACATAAGTCCCAATCAAGTCTCAAGTCACTTCTGGTCTAATAAGCGTTCGATCTGCTGCGTGTCGGGTTTTCTTAGACTGGTATTTCTAAGGAATTCACATTATGCATATATCATCACACTTTATCTATAAGCATATCCGAGTTGATGAGTTATTCAACCTAATGTATCGATAAGGAGCGTATGGTATGATAAATTGTTATACATTATAAAATGGAATGCATGGAAAATCACAACGGAAGCTTCATTTTTTAAGTTCAGAATGGTCCCTTGTAACATTGTCATACAGTGTAGGCCAAGTGTGCATATGTTACAACTTTTGCCTTTACTTTTCACTCATATCTTCCTTGATCCCTGTCAATCTGTCATTTACAAAACGTGGAGGTATGAAAGAGGAGGCAGGCAGTGACAAAACAGCAACGGTTGGCGTGTATTTATTTCAAGTTTTTTTCTAAATAAAAGGCGGCTCGTGGGCCAAAAGGAAAACTTAAAGGCTTGCAGGCACACAGGGAAATAACACGCTCGACCGGGGCTCAGACACGCTCCCGCTGTGACGTGTTCGGTAGAGCGCTCGTCTTGCCCGGTTAGCGCCATGCCCCAGCAGCACACAGTCCTTCACTGCGGGGACAACAAACCCTAAATGACTTCCCGATCCTGCAGCAGCTGAGGGGCCCTGTGATGGGAGCCTGCACCGCCCTGTCTGCAGCGGCGGCTTGACCACGCCCCCTTGGCTCGCCACGCAAAGTATCTTGCAAATATAAAATGAAAATAATTAGTTTAATAACAGTTTAATCGATACGATTTAAGAGATTAAAATGCTCAGATGGAATGACATTTTCAGTGGGGACTCAGGAGGTGTGGGCTCAGTGGGGTCTGTTCTGATGACATTACACATAATAAAGACTTGTTATGAAGTTATACAGTAAAGACGTATCTTGTCAACGAAAAGAAAAACCAAGAGAGTACTGGGGAGCAAACCGAGAGGCGGAGACCTCCTACAACTTGTTTCAACAGGTCCGTTTTAATCAGAAGCAAAGTTAGACACACAGAAAAATCAACGATAAATCAAGTTTACATTCATTTCTTTTCTTACATCAATTGTTATTTTTTTGGAACAAAATGTATTTTGAAAAAACTTGGCTGGGTGGGCCTGAGTGCCACCAGGGTGGGGCCAGATATACGCCTCATCTGCCTACAGAACGGGTCAGTGACATGCTCATTTCTTTTGTGTACTTATAGATTATCATTAAAATCAAATGGATATAAAGACACATGGAGAGGAGAAAGTTTCTCGATAAAGAACTCTATGCTCGATCTGAAACTAGTCTTTTGTTTGGTTGCTCAGAAAAGACAAAATGTGATTTACAATAGATTGATTTGAAATGTGATGGTAGTTTTTCTTTTTTTTTTTATCATTTAAATGAAATCGTTTCAAAGACACATGAAAACTAGAAACGTTTTGTACAATTTCCTCCGAGATCTTTGGGGATGAGCAGTCCAAACATTTATTTTTTATTTCATGGTGATATTTGTGTGAATATAATATATAATTAGAATATATACTTTATATATGTTATATATGTGTTCAGGTAAACTGTACTTCATTCAGTAGCTCGAAAATGGCGAAATATGTTTTTGAACCAGGTGACACATTTCTAGGAAATATTCATGTGTGTACACGCACAAACACACACACATACACACATACTCGATCATCGTTTTGCCCCCTCCACCCCTTATTGATTGAGGAAGACGTTAGCGGAGCTGTCGGGGCTGTCAGACCAGCTTCCACCGGAGTGAGACGTCAGGGTTTTGTTTTGACACGAGCCGGTATAATCACGCAGGTGAATGGAGTCGCACAGACCTGGTGGTGTCAATGCTTTGAGACTCACACAAAGGTCTACATCTGTTCTGCCTGACTGAAAAATCCCCAGAGGTTGTTGTGGAAACAATGTAATAATTAAGTGGAAACAAAAAAAGGAAAAAGAAATATTATATATATATATATATATATATAATATAAATATTACACACATATATATCCATTCCATTGTTTGAAGTGTACAGCTCATTTTTGTCTTATAATACCACGCATCCTACAGTACTGTTCCTTTGCTCTGTTTCTCACAAAGGGATTTCCCTCTTTTGAAATTATTGTGGCAGAGCCTCACTTTAAACTCAACCGGAAAACCATTAAAGATAACAAATAACCATTAATAATTCATTTCTTCCAAGCATTTTTTCCTTGGATAGTTGCGACTTATGCCGTCCGTGTTTGGTAAGGAAACTCAAAGCAGACCAATGTACTTTGTTGGAATGAAAAAGTGGAAAAAAAAAATAAAATGCCGGGCATCTTTCAAAAGGGGGCCAAAATAAAGGGGGGTGTGCATACAGTACATTAAAAAAAATATATATTTTTTTCCCTTCTCCATATGAAAATGCGGCAAATGGGGGGAAAAGCTACTCTTGGTGTAATAATGTATCACATAGGGAAGAAAAAAGCAAAGTTAGCGCTTTCCCTTTAGAAACAAAAGGTTGGGTATGAGTGATATATGAAATAAAGTGACGGAACAGGAGAACATTAGAGTGAGAGGCAGCCCGCCTAACGAATAGGAAGTCGTTCATTAGGGAGGGTTGGAAATATGATTAAAGGGGACATATTACGCTCCGTTTACACAAGCAAGTTAATATAGGTCTTTGAGGTCCCCAAAACATGTCTTTTGGAGTATTTTGCTGAACATATCACTCAGATTATGCATTTTAGCCATTCTAACATCCTGTTGCAAAACTGCTTTTTTTCTTCGGGGAGGAGCCACACTGCAGCGGCCTCAAGTTCTGTGAGCCAATGGGGTTTGAGCACAACTTACGGTTTCTGTGTGCCAATGGGATTTGAGCATGGCTTGTTTTGTTGTTGTATTAAGTTTTAGGCCAGAAATAAGCAATCTAGTTGCTGAATCTTCACTCATATAGATCTACAAGGCCCCATTTTAAAGTTTGTTCCGATTTTCGTTGTCGTTCTACAAGCTTGTGGGAGACACGGACACCAGGACATGCACCGGGACAATAAAACACACTAGTTTTATTGGTTTTGTTTGGAGAAACGCAAAGCCACGCTGGCCCTGATAGCTCAACACACTGCAACTTGAGAAAACACATGCAAATAGACAAAACACAATTAAATTACGAAAAACACAACTGCATTTACAGGAATCATAACAGCTTCAACAGAAAACACAAGCGCATTAAGCCAGTGTTTCCTCTTAATGCGGACGTGTTTCCTCTTAATGCGGTTGTGTTTCCTGTTAATGCGGTTGTGTTTCCTCTTAATGCGGTTGTGTTTCCTGTTAATGCGTTTGTTTTTACTCTTAATGCGGACGTGTTTCCTGTTAATGCGGTTGTGCTTCCTGTTAATGCGGTTGTGATTTCTGTTAATGCGGTTGTGTTTCCTGTTAATGCGGTTGTGATTTCTGTTAATGCGGTTGTGTTTCCTGTTAATGCGGTTGTGATTTCTGTTAATGCGGATGTGTTTCCTGTTAATGCGGTTGTGGTTCCTGTTAATATGGTTGTGTTTCCTGTTAATGCGGTTCTGTTTCCTGTTAATGCGGTTGTGGTTCCTGTTAATGTGGTTGTGATTTCTGTTAATGCGGTTGTGATTTATGTTAATGCGGTTGTGTTTCCTGTTAATGCGGTTCTGTTTCCTGTTAATGCAGTTGTGGTTCCTGTTAATGTGGTTGTGATTTCTGTTAATGCGGATGTGTTTCCTGTTAATGCGGTTGTGGTTCCTGTTAATATGGTTGTGTTTCCTGTTAATGCGGTTCTGTTTCCTGTTAATGCGGTTGTGGTTCCTGTTAATTTGGTTGTGATTTCTGTTAATGCGGTTGTGATTTCTGTTAATGCGGTTGTGTTTCCTGTTAATGCGGTTCTGTTTCCTGTTAATGCAGTTGTGGTTCCTGTTAATGTGGTTGTGATTTCTGTTAATGCGGTTGTGATTTCTGTTAATGCGGTTGTGGTTCCTGTTAATGTGGTTGTGATTTCTGTTAATGCGGTTGTGTTTCCTGTTAATGCGGTTGTGGTTCCTGTTAATGCGGTTGTGGTTCCTGTTAATGCGGTTGTGATTTTTGTTAATGCGGTTGTGATTTCTGTTAATGCGGTTGTGATTTCTGTTAATGCGGTTGTGGTTCCTGTTAATGTGGTTGTGGGATTCTGTTAATGCGGTTGTGATTTCTGTTAATGCGGTTGTGATTTCTGTTAATGCGGTTGTGGTTCCTGTTAATGTGGTTGTGTTTCCTGTTAATGCGGTTGTGGTTCCTGTTAATGTGGTTGTGATTTCTGTTAATGCGGTTGTGATTTCTGTTAATGCGGTTGTGATTTCTGTAAATGCGGTTGTGGTTCCTGTTAATGTGGTTGTGTTTCTTGTTAATGCAGTTGTGTTTCCTGTTAATGCGGTCGTGTTTCCTGTTAATGTGGTTGTGTTTCCTGTTAATGCGGTTGTGTTTCCTGTTGATGTGGATGTGTTTACTGTTGATACGGTTGTGTTTTTCGTAATTTGCTTTTGTTTCGTGTATTTGCATGTGTTTTCTTAAGTTGCAGTGCGTCAAGCTCTAAGGGCCACTGTCCACAGTGGATGGCGTGTCGCAGCCTTCAGACTATCTACTGCATACTTTTTTTTTTTTTGAAAGACGCACAGCAGAATTTGTTTTCAAATACTTACATTTCTATTGTCTGCAGTCTCTTTATGGACAGTTGGTATTAATTCCTCTTTCTTTTAAGATGTTTGTTTTGTGAGTTGAGATGGAGAGAGATGGGGGGCAGTTCTACTTCTCACGTGTCTCAATGTAAAGTCGGACTGAGACACAAATTTGAACAGCTTGTTTCAGGACATGTTTTCGGAATCAGTACAAAAAACAACAAAAAAAAGATTGGGTTGTCTTATTTCGCAGTTTGTGTTAGTCGGCTCATCAGAGACCAAAATGTATAAGCACAAGCACTGAAACGGTTACATTTGCATAATCGGTCCCCTTTAAAGTAATTGTGTCATTAAATGCGACAACCACGCAAGTGGGCTAAGCCATTTCCCTTTAAATTATATATGCAGGTTTTGTATAACATGTGACCATACTGTATCTAAGATTGTGCTTGTGAGCTTCCGAAACATGAAATATGAAAGTGTATCCTGTATACATTACTCTATTCCCTTTACTTCTATTTTGTACCCCCACTGTGTATTACATTTTGAGTCTTATTTTATTTTAATTTTATTTTTATTTATATTATTCTATTCACTAACTGCATTACCTTTTAGGAATAAGTTAGTTTCAGTTAGTTGCAAGGTAGTAATTAGTTTAGCTATTATGTTCTGTTTAGGAGTGAAGGAAAAATGTCACCAGCAAGCATGCCAAAGAAAAAACTCATGTGCATCATTATGTTTTTGCTGAGTAACCAAATATGTGATCTGAAACAAAGGGTCTCAGTTACTGCTATTGTACTTGTATAGATTCAATGCGACTTTGGAAATCTTATGATGCCGGGAACCAAACTTTTCCCTCGTTCGTCTCAAGATCAAACATCAAGCCTGTAGACCTCTACACCAAACTCCACCTTTGTTCACCTCGAGGCCAAAGTATACGCATGTTGAACTCTCGACCAAAGTACACCCTTGTTCACTTCTAGACCAGGATGAAGCCTTGTTTCTGCATCAAACTACTCCCTCGTTCACCTCGAGACAACACCAAACTCTTGTTCACTCCGAGACAAAACTACAGCCTGGGTCACCTCTAGAGCAAACTACACCTTTGTTCGTCTCAAGTTTAGCTGTTTTCACAGGTAAGGTCTAATTTTACAGACGCCATAGATCCACGGAGAAGAATTGACATTTCACTGCATATATGTATAAAAGAATGCATATATATGTGACGAATAAACCTCTGGAAAACCTCTGGAAAAATTGCCCTGCCGCCGCTGCTGTTGCCGAACAGAAGCCTTGTGTGTGTGTTCCACTACAATAGAAGATCAAAAAGGAACACTCCTCTACATGCGCAGTGCCATGCTGAAGGTCACCTGGTTTAATATTTCACAGGAGTTGGAGATCCCAACAGGGATCCGACCAAAGACCTCCCGCTGAAGTCGTGTACTGATTTGTGCATTCAAATGACAGGGCCCACATTGAAATGACAAGCGTAAAACTGAGGCCAAAAGGACTGCCGCCTTTTCTCTGTTCTTGTTTTTTTTCATATGACAAAGGTAAAAAACGTTCCCCCTGTCCATCTCCCGCTTTCTGAGTGTTCGATGGTTAACATATCAAGTCTAGGGTTATTGGAGCTGTGGTTCAGAACAAAAAAAAACAAGCTGAAGTATTTTGCAAATATATTGTATGTATTTTGAAATAAATAATCGTCAGGCCTGCGGAGCTATTGTTCTAGCAGACGACTCTGAGTGCGTCAAACACATCCATGCCCTAATGGGGCGGTCTAAATAAAGCTGTAAAACTTTCCTCCACCTCCCCATCATCCACCCATAGGCGCTGCCTCCTCCATCCAGGGGGGTATTCACGCTCATCGCTCGCACAATTTCAAGTGCGGCCAATGTTTGTTCCTACCTTGAGCAAGATGATCACCATTATAGTTATAAAACACTGTATTTGTTCCATTGCATGCACTGTATATGGGGAAAAATGAAGTCCAAATAATGGAAAATCAATACGTCTAATATACTTTAGACTTTCTCTATACTCGTTTTTTCATGCTGTTGCTATGCTGTGGCTGCCATGCAATTATCTGCAGCCAGTCAACAAAATGTCCTCAAGACTTTTATTATGAGCTTCCATAACCTTGGAAGCAAATGTACGATAAAAGCCGGGAGAAGATAATAAAGGTGTTGCGAAAAAAATAAAAATATAAAATGTGGAGAGAAGAAGAACAGAAAATAGAAAGAAAAAAAAGTGCAATAAGCTGCAATTACGAAGGTTCTCCAATCTCTAAACATTGTTTGCGACTCATAGCGTCTGGCTAAGAATATTGAAAAGAAAATCTTCCATTCCATCTTGCATGGGCGACCAAAACATATTCAAAAAATGAAACTCAAAAAATTGTTATAGCTGTGGGCAGCAATACACGAGGTCCAGGTTAGCTGGTGTAAGGGTTGTGACATAATGAGGTTCCAGGCCTATTTGCAATGCTGTCGATTTTATTTTGGTTAATGTTATAACTATTTACAATGAATGAAATAACAATCAACAGTTAATTGTCTGTAATGGGATACACATTTTTTGTGTAATTTTAACATATCCGACGTTGTTGGTTCTCCCTCTCGCTAGGTCTTTTTTGGGGCTGTGTTTTTAGTGAAGACTCTGAGTGCAGTGCTGAGTTTGTCATAATGTGCTCCGAGCCACGACCACTGGCTTTATGTGGTGCAAATGTGTAGGAGGAGTTACGGTGATGTAGGCGAGAAGTCAAAATGGAGTAGAAAGCATGACAACAAGTGAAAGATAAGTGTTTTATTGAACAGTCGGTGGAAACAGTTGGACAGAACGACAAAAGCCAAAAATACTTCAATGCGTTTGAATGTTGTCCGACAGATAATGCTTTTTGTGGACCACAAATGAGGCCATCCTTATAAAAGGTGGATGAACAACTCATTATGTGGTTTTGTTGTTGTCGCTGTTTGATCCAGGTCAATGTTAATAATGTTGGTGACCATATTGGTCTCAGTGTAGGTGACTCGGAAGTAGCCGCCCTGCAGAAAATGTTCCTTTAATAGCCAGGACTCTCAAAATACTAAAAATACAAAAATGTGAGTAATCGACACAAGGTGCTCAGGGCGGCGCCACAATCGCGATTCTGGGTTCTATAATTATATAATAGAATGAATTGTCTGTGTTGTATTACATATACATTGAAATCCTCATAAATGAAACTTACCTTAACTTACATTGAAGTTAAAGATTATTTGTCACATACATATTATGTATGTGACAAATAATCTCTTGAACTTGAACTTGAACCCTGTGGTTACGGCGTTTCACAGTAAAGAGTAAGCATGTACTTCTACCACTACTTCTGCAGTTCCGACATTGGCATAGTTATTGTAACAGGAAGCATCCTGTCATTGTTTAGGTTTAGAGTCGCTGATGTTTGTTTGGTACGAAACACTGAGTTGGTTACCCGTACAGCTTTGACAGTGGTGAAATTGGGCGTCGAAGGTGTCTTGTTTCCCCCCACACGACAGGCATATACAGTATACTCCTCTTGTCAAAGCAGCTAAGGAGGAGGTTGGAGGTTCATGTCAGTCACAGCCTCTGGGACGGACACCTCTGACATCGGTAGAAATTCCGTGTTCTTCGTACATGTGAGATACACAGTGCTGCCCTGGCGCCGGGTTGTGAGGGTCTTTATTGTGTCGGATTGGAAATCTTTCGCTGATTTTACCTGGTCTTCTGGGAGACTGAGCTTCATTGCCATCGTGTTGTCAGCGATGGAGCGTTCTTGCAATATGATCTCCTTTCCATGAACTTGCACCGTTTTGGTTGCTACAGCCATCTTCATGATTTTGACTTGGATTTCACCAACCTGAAAAAGACAAATACTATTTGTATAGTATTGAGAGGAGTTAGGACCTCAATTATGACATTCTATTCTATGTAGAAATGGGAAAATACAAGGAAGCCATTTGATGACAATGTATAACGTACAGCTGTTTGTGGCGGGAGGGCAGCAACATCAGTCATGTTTAGCTCTGAACTTGGGGTTGGAGGCATTAAAGGTCAACTCAGTTGTTTCCACAGTCGAATAGCCTTTAACGATCAGATTAGTATCGCCGGCATTTTCCGCTAGCGCTCTGTGATTTCATCGTTTTGTAGATCATAAAAAAACAAAATTTTTTACTAACTTATTCCACAGAAATGGACCGATCTTGATCAAATTCCGACGACGCCATGTCAGGGCAGCACCTGGATACAAATCGTATTCATCGTGTCCGTGGGTTTGTCGGTTCCATGACATCCATACACCATAGATGCAAATCTTTCATGAACAAAAACAATCAAAAATGTAATATTTATGAAATGAAAATGAAAACAATGAAATAAAAATATAATATTATGATAAAACATTTAAATAATTACTAAATATGAAAACGTTCAACCTCATATTGCTTGATAGAATTCCATTGCTTCCCCAGGCCCATAACATCACCAGCAGTGGAACTCAGCCGCCAGAAGTAGGTGAAATTACCAAACAATGGAGGCACATCAATGTAATTATAATTTTCATTACTATGGTATCACTTATTAGGGTATTAAAACTAATTACCACCTTGGCCTACATGGTAATTATGTAATTGGGGGCGAGCGTTGGGGAACTTATAGGTTAAATACTTACATTAACCCCTAATGAAAAATTAATAAAATATGAAACAACGATTCAGTGCAATAGCACATATTTTGGCTAATTTGACATGTAACCTGTATTATGCTCGGCTGCAATCGCTGCTGAGGCTGAGGATTCAGTCACACATCCTCCCGCGAACGTGCGCGCGCACACACACACACACACACACACACACACACACACACACACACACACACACACACCAGTGTCTTCTGGCATTGTTGCAGAAGAGCCGGATGATGAAACAAGATCAGTAACTAACAAATGGGCATTTTATGGTCTGAAGAAGACAAATGAACGTAGCCTCGAATACATGGGATTCACTAACAATGAGCACCAACATTTAATTTAGACATTTCAAAAAGCACTTTCTGGAGACCGATGGGATATGAAGCTGCGGTTCGCTGCACGAGTCCCTCCATCGGTAGTTCAATGCGCGTAATGAGGGACAGATCCACTCCTCATCTTAATTGAATGGTTGTGATTTGGTTCATTGGTTGAGTCTATCCATGTTTTAGACTCACCCCTCATGTAGTACGGAAGTAGGGTTTTCTCAATACCGGGAGCTCCATCAGGAGTTCAACGGCATTAACGGGGGAAAAATCTACAACTCATCTTTAAAGAAATAGCTCTGATGTTTTTTTCCAGCCTTCTCTTCATACTGGAAGCTCCATCCCTTCAATGCAAGTAACGGGGGACAAATCCGCAATCTGCTGTCAGTGCAAAAACTCCCTCCACATTTCAGGCAAAGCTAACATGCTTCCCATGGCTTGACATGAGCCTTCTCCACACGACAGGAGGAGGAGGGCACTTCATGCGAGTGTACAGTAGCCGACCGTGAGTCACTTACAGTAAGGCTATGCTCTGGCATTAGTATTCATTAAAGCTCGTTTTTCCCAGTGACTTACCATAATCGATTTCCCCATCGGTTCTGCAGGTTACCCACCGAGCGCTGCGCCGCGCAAATGATTTATCGCCAGCTGCTTTGGTTTCATAATCTGAATTAGATTTTCCAATTATAGGCTTTTCACAGTGTGATTTCGCACTGACAAATGGACAAGGACAAGCGGGGCTTCTTCATACACTGTGGGATTCACACGTCGGCCTTTCCGCTACGCACTACGTTGTGATCATCAGAGGTCGTAGCCGTCTGAGAGTAATAGCCTTCTTCTTAATCGTCTTCTTCTTCTTCCACCTGAAAACCTAAAATCAAGGTAATCTCTAATGGAATTTTCTCCCTTCCCACCTCGGGAGTAGGTTCCTGGGAATCTGTCATTACATTTTTGTTGGGCCATTCGTCACTTGAGTCTAGCTGCGAGACAGCGCCCCCTCGAGAATACCGAATGAGTGGATTCAGCTCAGTCTTGCTTCCAACAGGCTGTCATAGGACACATCTCAAAGGTATAGTTGAGATTATTTTAATGTTCATCCCTGTTTTACCCTGACCCCCTCATGTAGTAAGTATGCAGTCTCTTCCCCACACAATGCACTGCGCAATGCAAGTAATGGGGGACAAATCCACAAGCTGCATTCAGTGCAAAAATTCACTCCATGTTTCAAGCAAAGCAAACATGATGCCACAGAAATGTCACCTTGCCAATTCTTGGAGTTATTAAAAAACGAAAAAAAAAAAAGATTGTACTGGGTTTTTTTGATGATTTAGCAGTTTACGAGCGCTGTTTTCACAGCTCACCTGCAATGTTGTATCTGGTGTTACACCAAATTGGTTGACCTGACGATGGGTGACACTATTTTTCCTGTGCTTTTATACAAAAATTAGAGACATGTGGGTCATCCCAAATTCCTTTTGGTTTCCTAAATTGTTGATTTGGATCAGTGTGTTCTCCATACTGCAAAAGCAATCATGTTCAATTGTGCAGCTCACCCATTTGTTTGCAACACCGGTAACAACACCGCGGCACAGCAATGACAATAAAATCCAAACTGTTTCTGAAATGGAATTTTCCCTCCTCCACCTGGCTGTGGGTTTGACTAAACCCAGACTGTCATAGCACTCATCTTAAACAAATAGTACCTAGGTGGGTTTCATTCCCACAGTCCAGCCCTTCTCTCCATACTGGCCACTGGGCTCCTTCATCAGGAGGTCAATGCAAGTAATGGGGGACAAATCGGATCAAAAACATTAAACTCAGTCTTGCTTCCAACAAGCTGTCATAGAAGTCTTCTGAAGCGCCGTTGAGGTGATCGCTTGCGTTCCATGAAGCCCTCTGAGGCAGTCCTGCATTAAGCGACCATAAAAGAAAAATTAAAGTGACCATTTTATGCCGTGTCTCGCACTTTAATCTTGATCCCTCTGTAACCTAAGTCGTTGATTTCCGAGTGCCACGGCCAGGTCAATCATCAAGGCACCGCTTTTTCTAAATCTTTTGTCGCCGCTTCATTTGAGTACAAGTACAAAGTAGATTTATTGTCACATGCACAACAGTACAGCGAGCGTCAGGAAACGTTTCGTCCATGGACCTAGTGTACTCAATTATAGCGTACAGCGACACCATACAAGGAATCGTGTTGAACGACTCGTTCAATTTTCTCTTCATTTATTTGACGTAACACTCGCTTGCCCACTCTGTTGCTGGAGTGACTTCCGACTCCGGAAGTAATTTAAAAGATTTTGTCTGGCAAAACAAGCAGAGTTCTACGTGTTTGCGACGTTTTGAGAGTGTTTTGGTCTTTGACGTCATGGTCGTGTGCTGTGGGATTATTTGATTGTAAAAAGTGTGCCGTGGCAGATTACATTTTGGGAAACATGGATTGATGACAAATTGAAAATGTTTGGTAATGTTTGGAGAGTGATTTACGAGCTTTATTGGATTCATACTGTAGGTGATTGATGAAGGGGGCGAGTCCTGGATTCTGATGCTCATATCAGCTTGAGGTGACTCGAGGTAACACTCCAAATGTATTAACGCAAGCCGGTTCGATATGTATGTAGGTGTGAGTGTGTGTGGGTCAGCGTGTGCTCCGCAAACCTAAAGTCTCATTTGGACATTTTGTTATTGAACATCCAGCTGTTATGGCAGCCAGGGCTACTTAGGCCACTGTGGTGAAATGTCGCTGTTTTTCTATAACTAACTCAACCTAATCGGTAGGGGACTGACCTTAAATACGATCTCCAACCTTCCCGCCATTTATCCGTCACATGAAGTGTTTTCCCCTACACTCGGCCACGTTGTGATTCTTAATCTTCTTCTATAAATTAGTCTATCTATCTATCTATCTATCTATCTATCTATCTATCTATCTATCTATCTATCTATCTATCTATCTATCTATCTATCTATCTATCTATCTATCTATCTATCTATCTATCTATCTATCTATCTATCTATCTATCTATCTATCTATCTGTCTATCTGTCTATCTGTCTGTCTGTCTGTCTGTCTGTCTGTCTGTCTGTCTGTCTATCTATCTATCCAGGCCATGGTATAACCCAATAATAATCTCTGTTCATATAGCTTGTCTTATTAACAAAAGTTTACAATTCAAATTTCCTGACTGAAAAAAGTAAATGCTTTATAGAGCGTATGAGATAAAATTAACAGATTATTTCAAAATGAAGAGCTCTCATTATAGAAAAATAAAACAAAAAAATAATACCTGAGAATGTGACTTACGCTCTGCAAAATAACTTAAAAGCCTTGCCCCTTAAATTCCTCTCATCTCTATTCTGTGAGACACATACTGGCTTTTGGATAAATCCTTTTGAGCGTAGACGAAGTGTCGGGCAACGAAAACGTGCTGGCGTCTCCCCCGAGATCTCTTCTAAAATTCAGCACATTTTATTTTTCGGAACACCCTCTGTGGGATGCGCAGACAAAATCACAGCACCGGTGTCCTTGTGAAAAAAAGGCAGTCCCACAAAAAAGGATTTAGAGAAATCTGCAAATAAAAAGCGAAGTGGCAGCTCTTTTGTGACAAATTGCTGCTTGATAAACAGATTTATAATCGCCCTAAAATCGAGTTTTAAAGAGTTTTAAAAATTGCAGCAGCCCAGACAAAGTCTTGTCAATATAATTACAAATGGGAGGACTTTGCCGGCGACACGGGCCACCTGTAAAAATCGTAAATTCTGCTTTATCATCCAAGCAGAGAAATTTGTGGAGGGAAGATTAATATGTGTGTGTGTGTGTTTGTGTGTGTATGTGTGTGTGTGTGTGTGTGTGTGTGTGTGTGTGTGTGTGTGTGTGTGTGTGTGTGTGTGTGTGTGTGTGGGTGCACATGCCTGTGCACGAGCACCTGTATCAATGTCTAAAAGGGAGTGGGTCCAGCATTGTTCTCATGGGGCGAACCCAACAAGAGGATCGCTATCAAAAGGTGTGCTATCTGCAGCGAGAAGCTGATTAATTCAAATGGGAGGAAATTAATTAAAATGGTAGAATCGGAACAAAGGGGCTCGTAAAGGGAGGAGGAGCTGGGCGGTTGGGGGGGGATTAACAGAAGTCAGTGATAAAGCCAAAAGCTACAAAGCGCCATCGCTCAATCAAGTTGATCTCTCCCAGATCTGCCGGCTGTCCTCTCCGCACTGCCTTTGGCTTTTTCTTATGCGAAAATTGAAAGAGAAATAGCGTTTTCCCTTCTTTTAAAAGATCGGTCGAATTATTCTAATTATTTCCACATATTTTAAAGCAATGTCTGTGATAAAGCTTTGACTTTTATTATTATTATTTTTTTACAATCAGTCCGTTTCACATTTTTCTTCAGAGATGTCTGTGATAAAGCGGTCTGTCTGTGTTGATCACTCCAGGCCTTACCAGCTATCCCATCCATTCTGGCTTTGACTTATTTTCGTGAAAAAGGGAAGAGAACGACGTTGTCTTTTTTTTTTTTTAAGATCGGTTCATTCCAAACTGTTTCATGCTGACCCCACCCCAGTCCCTCCTACTGGTTTTCTCAGAGCTCGCCTTCGGAAGGAGATGGCAGTTCAAGGGAACCTTCATCTGACTTGTCGGAGAGAGCAGGAATGTCAGGATTCTGCCCTGTGCTTGTTTGTTCTGTCTCCCTCTGTCTCTCTCTGACTCCCTCTGTCTCTATCTGGCTCCCTCTCTCTCTCTCTCTGTCTCTATCTAGCTCCCTCTGTCTCCCTCTGTCTCCCTCTGTCTCCCTCTGTCTCCCTCTGTCTCCCTCTGTCTCACTCTGTCTCCCTCTGTCTCACTCTGTCTCCCTCTGTCTCCCTCTGTCTCACTCTGTCTCCCTCTGGCTCCCTCTGTCTCCCTCTGTTTCTCAAGCTCCCTCTTTCTCTAGGTCCCTATGTCCCTCTCTAGCTCCCTCTGTCTCTATCTGGCTCCCTCTCTCTCTCTCTGTCTCTATCTGGCTCCCTCTGTCTCCCTCTGGCTCCCTCTGTCTCCCTCTGGCTCCCTCTGTCTCTCTCTGTCTCTATCTGGCTCCCTCTGTCTCCCTCTGTTTCTCTAGCTCCCTCTGTCTCTAGGTCCCTATGTCCCTCTCTAGCTCCCTCTGTCTCTAGTTTCACATCCCTGCAACTGCACACTTGTCCCCAGTCCGCAATCTCGCCACCTGTCTTCACCTTCACTCCTCTTGTATTTAACCTGTTCCCCATTCACTCTATCTGGGTCAGATCGTTGTGTTTGTGTGTGTGATTGTGTAGATAATTCTCTGTCCTATCTACTGTGTAGATTCCCTGCATGTTCCTGAATCCCGATTCCTCTGCCTGTTCCTTGATCCTGATTTCTCTGCCTGTTCCTGGAACTGGTTCCCTGTCGATAAGTTTCCTTTTGACTTTTCCCCTGGTTTTGACCCCTGCCTGGTCTTCATTAAACCCTTTAGCCTTGCACCTACTCCTGAGCCTCCTCTATGTCCTGCATTTGGGGTTCGCCACACTATATCATAACAGGAAGAGCAACTTCATTTTTTCTCTGTCTCTCTCTGTCTCTCTCCACACCAGATTTTTACTAGCCGGTCCAGAAAGATTGATCCGTTAACCTTTCAGTCACAAAAACCCGCTTTTTTTAACTCTCGAGGCTAGGGCTGCCTTCTCTTCTGAGCAGACACCCCAGAAGAAGGAAAGTACAAACTAAAAAACCACGGGCGATTCTTATAAATAGATCTAAAAATGAAAACATTGTACTAGATACAGCATGGATGGAAAAGTCATACCGGACGGAGACATCACTCCAGTACGCCTCCGGTTTCTAAGAGAAGAGTCACAATGGTTACCAGTCAAAGTGTAGCTCTCGTTTTCGCTTGTTCTGTCGGATGGTTTATGGGAAAAGAGGCATCATTTCAAATGCGCACTTTGGCTTTTCCGATCCCGTCGAGACAGACACGCTCTCTCGCTGAATCAAGCAGGGTTTTTTTGTTCTTCTTACTCCAGGCTACGATTTGGAGAACTGGGTTACCGGGGAAAGTAGCTTGATATTGAGTTTTAACTGAACATCGTGGGCATGACATTGATGTTTTGCATCATTTGTTGATAAAAGTGACTAAAGGTTTGGCTCTTTTATAGATTATTCGGCTCTTTAAGAATGAATGGAAAATGAAAGGATTCGTTAAATTCTTTTGATCGATTTTGTTTGGCTGATTCTGTAGGTCGTGCACATGAACTTGATGTTATCGATTGTTTGTTGATAATAGTGACAAAAGGTTTGACTCTTTTTGGGAGATTCGGCTCATCACAATTGACTCAGTCAAAGGATTTCTTCCATTACGAATCTTTGTTAGTTTGATTCAGTTTGTGCAATGAGTTCGAAGAGTTGGGCAAACACTGAGTTGTGGATGGTAATCTCACAAGAGTGAACGACTGCGGAAATAACTCTGGCAGTCCTGCACTCCAGTGCATTTAATAATTTTTTTGTGTATTTGGCAATTTTTCAGATTTTTCACCCTTTTTAATGGCAAATTGTCTATTCCATTACGCATCAATCATCAGCGCAACAAATTTGTCATTTATGAAAATGTACTTGAGGGGAGATGAACAGATTCTGATTCCGATTTAGATATTGCGACTGTCAAAGAGCCGCTGAATCTCGTCCAGTTGGAAGGAATCTAAAAAGAATGTACACCTGTACATTCATGTTCTATGCTGTATACATTTAATCTCATTCTGGTTATTCATCTCGTTTGGGGTGCATCTGTGATTTTTGTGGGATTGGGAGGCTGCGACAGCATCTGTACGTGTGTGTGTGTGTGTGTGTGTGTGTGTGTGTGTGTGTGTGTGTGTGTGTGTGTGTGTGAGCAGAACTGAGGAACTGCTGCAGGCACTGGCGCACTTATTCTCGACTACAACACCTCGGGGATTCCGTGTTCCCTGCACAGCCCCGTCGCTGCGCATGCTTTATTAACTCCTAAAACACAAAGAATCTCATTTTTCTCGCCTT
The DNA here is from genome assembly GCF_960531495.2 of Zeus faber. Lineage (NCBI taxonomy): Eukaryota > Metazoa > Chordata > Actinopteri > Zeiformes > Zeidae > Zeus > Zeus faber. The sequence goes on from NC_137189.1 coordinate 37,316,039, forward strand.
TGTTTCCCGCGCTCCCGCCCGTCGTCTCTCTCTCTCTCTCTCTCTCTCTCTCTCTCTCTCTCTCTCTCTCTCTCTCTCCACTTCTCAGCTGTGTGCTGTTTTTGATACCCCGTGGCAGTGTTTTCTCTTTTTTTTTTTTCGGCTCTGGCTTTCAAACGCTCCCGCTCAGAAGCGAAGATATTCAGGGTTTTTTATTTTTATTAATTAATTGTATTTCTTTGTCTACGAACACACTCACATACACACACACACACACACACACACACACACACACACAGGTGAATTATCAATACTTATTATGTAATGATGAGGACGATTCATTTTTGAGTGAAAATATGGATGTGGCGTAGGCCGGTTATTCGACCGTAACAAGAGCGTTCTGTTCTCGCCGCTGGACAAAAATTTCAAATTACTCTGCTGCAGGATGAAAATACAACTCCACGTCTCTATGTTAAAACTGGTTTTCCATGTTACTACACTTATTACTTGTTATTACTTATTACTACGTCTTGTTACACTTTAATGTTTTCCGCCAATATCAGATGTCATGATGAGTTGTCAAGGATTTTCTTGCAATGTATCAAGTGGCGCAAAATTGCCTCTATAGCGATGACATTGTAAGTATGGGAAATAATATAGTTGTGCCTGGTGATTCCTGCTCCTAATCTTTAAAGTGTTACACAGTGCTGATGAAGACTCTAATCTGATTGGTCGATAGCTGCAATCATCGGTCAGTTATTTCTGAATAACGACTGAATTTCGTTTAAGGCAACACTATCTAACTTATTTTACCTTAAAATAACAGCTTGGAAATCATTTTGATGGTACACTAACTTGTAATATGGAGAAATGCGCCTCTTTCATTCTTACCTACCTGAGCACCTGTTCTTACGCAATGTATGGCTCAGGGTTTCCCTTAGCTGATAATTACCTTCGCTTTGGCCGGCTAAAATGTATTTAAAAAAAAAAGATGAATTATAAACTTGCCAGTCAAAATGTCCAGTAATAGTGCTCATACAAAACGTAGCCGCTCCCCCTCTCCGATGGCACGGAAGCGATGGTCCAGTGGTGCGCCCTCACTTTCATCGTGCCGCGGGGTTTGTTTCACCCTCTGACGTGCATGTGTGAGCCGACATACTGGGCACTTCTGGTGCCATCCCTCCCCGCGCTGCGTGCCAGAGCCGTGGACTGGAGTTTGACCAGTTTATGCCACTTTTGCACTAATGGGGTTATTTTGTGATAACCACCAGCCAGGCCCCGCCCCAATCATTCCTGTCCCTGACTGTGGCAGTTTCGCCACCACACACAGACCAAGTGACGTTTTCAAGGCCCTCCGCCACAGAGAGACAGAGGACGGGGGAAACCCAGTTTATTGAAGAGAGGGGGCTAGCTGGAGTTAGCCCAGGAGCAGACAGACATGCCCATGTCATGACACGGGCTCTTCCCTGAGTGTGTGTGGGAATGGGGCATTTAACCTGTTGCTCATTAGACCAACCAACAAGCAACAGTTGTGCAGCCACACTGATCCCTATCACCTTGATCCAGGTCAGGTGTGGCTGCTCACCACACCATCCCCACAACTGAGGCCAGGGAGCCTACCTGGCTGAAGCCTACCCCCCCCCCCCCAACCCCACCAAGCACAGAACAGAAAAAACACAATAAAGACAAAATAAATACCTACAATATAGACTCTGACTTAGGGTTACTACTGTATCCCTAATATGCTAAAACACCGGACTCTGAAACAGGGTTTACATACCTGAAACAAACATGTCCAAAAAAAATTTAACTGGTCCCTTGGAACACCACACTCGACTGGCTTCCTTCCCCCAGAGCGACGATACAGACTCCCTTCCTCTCTCACCGCTCTCTCTTCTGGAGCGTGGGACCTCGAGCTGCTGTGTTGGCTGGTGAAGGCGTGGCCGGTCTTGGCCCTCCAGAGGACCTGGTGCCCCGTAACACCGCACATGTATGCACATGTATGCTATTCAAAAATGTGGAAAATGTGATCATATACTGATTGTGTATTTGTGTTTTCAACAACCTGTAAATCCTTATCCGATTTCCCATATGTTATGAGGCTGCTTTCTGGCACTTGGAACGGCAACGGGGTGCTTGGCAGGAAGAAGTATTGGGCGAGATGCAGAGGGCAAAGTGGCCGACGCCCCCCCCCCCCATCTGGAATGTTCTTTTCTGCCCGTGGTTTTGTGTGTGTGTGTGTGTGTGTGTATTTGTTTGAGCAAATTCCTTCTGCCAGGTTTCTGCTGTGCCAATCTGTAGCAGCCGAGGAGCATCCTGGAGTCTCCCCACCATCAATCAGTTGCCTGCTCCGGCCAAGCGTGTACACGGGAACGCTCGCGTGCAAAATACCAAAACTTGGTTTTGGAGCTGTCAAGTAGCTTGGACAGCTGTCAAGTAACTGATGGCATGTAACATGTAGTGTGCCACACTAGCGCCGGGATCATTTTCTCCAGCAACAGGTCTGTGTTTTGCTTGGTCCATCAGCTTTAATAATAAATATAGCTGCAGGCGCAATACACAGGGTCCAGTTTAGCTGCGTTTTACAGTTTCCCGGGTTTTCTGAATTTCTGAGTAAAATTGGTGGACTCCCCCCGGTCTTTTCGTCTCCTGTTTGCTCGTCTCGCGGAGCAACCAGTATGCGGTCTACACAGCGCAACCCTCCTGTCTTTAAAACAGCCGTCCATGTTTTTCTGTAAACCAGAACTTCCTATTGTTAGAACTCACCCCGTGTTGTCTGTGGAAATAGAGCTGCACTCTCAGTGATTGGTGGCCGTTTGGGGCCATGTGACACGTCATTTATTTGTTGACTTTTTAACCTGGATTACATTTTCAGTAACATCATTTTCAGTTATGTTTCCATGAAATACGAAAAACGTTGTGTTTTTTTTGTGGGTATTTACCATTGCATGGCTTCAATTTTTTCCGACACCACGCTGGATTTTGAAGGTATCACTGAGTCGGACATTTCAGTGTTTTCAATGGATGCGCTTACGACATTTAAACGATTATTTTTTATTCATTTTTTCATTAATCCAGCAAAGTAATGTGGACCACGGATTGTTAATATAAATGAAACAGATCTACTGACACCTACGAGATAAGAAGCAATATAAATATACACATATATCGATAGTTTAGTATCTTCTAAAGACTATAGAGTGACCAATTCCACACCACCCAATGGACACGGTCTGACATCCTAAATCAGAATCTGTACATTTATAGTAAATAATATGATGACGTCATAAGCGTCTTACTGTTAATCTCATCTTCATTTCATTTAAAAACGAGACATGTGGCGTGTCAGTTAACCAAGACCAACTGAATATTTTGGGTTAAAGCTCGGTTTTTCACTAATATCTGCTCCGTATGTGGATCGATTTGGATGAAATTTTATCCACGAGATCGTTGTTACATAGCAGTTTAACGACACCTCAACCTGTGTTGCTTGCTTATGCCGAAGTATTTGTTCCAGATAGTTTTAGCTGGGTTGGACATATGTCGGCATCAGACGTACGGGTTCGTCAGTCTTAAAATCGTTCATAATTTTGTCTTGACTCATATCTGCAGGCAGCAATACACAGGGTCTAGGTAGTCGGCCCTTCTATAAATTTTAATGGACAATGTACTTTGGCTCACTGTTCCAGTGTGTGTTCTGTGTTCTGTGCAGAAGTTTACTCGTTCCGGCCTGGTTACAGTGTAAATCTATGATAAGCCGGTGGTTGCGGCTGTGCGTGAGTTTCCTACGCCGCAACTAACAGCGGTTATCATTCTGAAGTGGGGCTAAATTATTATGGCAGCAAATAATAATCACAATTATTTTTGTCAATATTATGTGAGTCATGATTATTAATTGCACTTGTGTTGCCAGTAATTATTAATAAGCATGCCTCATTATTTACAAGTGATCTCTAAATGGCTTTACTAATTGGCATTGTTATATTCCATCATGCAAAGTCATAATTTTCAACACCAATTCAGCCATTAACTGCTAAAATAATACATGTAACTTTATTACTTCATATGGTTAAGTGTTTGTATCTGATATTCCTTTAGTTAAAGTCCAATCGCAACAATATCTATACTGAACATGGCGGTATCTTGACGAGGTTTGAATTGTTGACTCACGTGATCCGTGTACTCCGTCAACTTGTGTATCCACGCACGGATTTCTCCTGTTGCAGCATAGATCCGTGCATGGAGCCATCTTGGTGAGGTGGCGGTTGTTGATCACAAACTCCATCCGCAAAATTGACCCGCCGATCTGGATGAAACTCGAATGACCCCATGTAAGAACTGTTCCGAATACAAATCTTATTCAGATTGTCTGTGGGTTCGTCGGATCCATGACATCTAAAAAGTTCTGACTTCAATTACATCCTCATGTGCCGGCATCTTGTTGAGGTCCCGATTGTTGACCATTCACTAGACTGCAATGCTATCATGCTATCATGCCACTTTGGGGTCAGACGCCTAATAATAATAATAATTTAGAACATTTAGAACATTTTGAATTTCTTTGCCTTCATAAGGGATGCTGCCAAACATTGTTCACATCATACAGTATGTTATTTAGATCTTTGTATAGTTTATACTGTAGATAAATAAATTGTCATCAGCGTGCCAAAGGATGACTTTATCAAATGATTAAGACTTTAATTGTGTGGTTCAGTCATGTTGTATACCCTTTTGTATTGCCACACAGAGGTTGTGTACTTGCGGATGATTTTGCCTCTCGTACATGAATGTCCATTGACTATCTTCCATGTGAAAGCTGTGTGGGGAAGCTGCATTAAAAATACAGTTGCTTGGCAGGTGGACTTGTGTGGCAAACTATCTTGATAATAGAAATATTAAGTGTAGTTCTATCAAACAGGAAGATATAGGAAGCTCAACGTGGTCTTCTATTGATTTTTTCCTTTAAATAGGGTTTTAAGTATGTGGATATAGAACAGCATTGTACTTGCCATTGTTTGTTTTGGAATCATGCCTCGCTCCCGCCACACACGATCAATTCTGTAGACATGGATGAGTCGTGGCTGCGTGCGCATTAAATATTTAACCGCTGTGGGGAAAAAAACAATGAAAGATAAAAAATGAAAACAATACCTGCCTGGCAGTTTTGAAAGCATTTCAAAGCTCAATCCTCAAAACCAACCAGAAGAAATAATGAGCAAAGCAAAGTGATTTTCAAAAATGTAGAACTCCAAATAAATTTGACTTAACAAAATGTGAAGAGTACATTCTCCGCAGTGTTGTGTTTCAAATTGGTTTCCATTTTATAATTGACTTAGCACGTGCATGTTCCTATTCCAGTCCACTTCCACCATTGTAGATCTTATCTTGCTGGGGAATGGACCAGTCATTGGACAGTCATAAATCACATGTCTTTTGAATTTGATCAAGTCATTTTTCGTCATCCATTTTGAGCTATCTGGCTTAATGTGGTGAAATGGCCTAAAATCGAAATTTGAAAAAAATCATTAAACATTAAACAAATTGAATTCAGGTTAAAGTTTGAAACTTATTCAGCACCCAGATAAACCCCATATAATCATAGTGTGGCTAACAATATATGACGGGGCAACCAGAGCGAACAAGATGGTTGTCAGTGGCTCAAATCGAGTTGGCAAGGGCAACTGGGCCACCATTTTTGGGAGATCGAAGCTCATCCCTCCTATATTTCTATTTCATTAAGTATGTCTATGGTTTCTGTACACCTCGCCAGGTGTGATGAACAGTACAGCCCAGACGCCAACCTCAAATGATGCAAAATAAATGAAGATCATTTTCAAGTCAATCCAAGAGTTGTCTGTCAGAAATACCTTACATTCCAATCATCAATAACTATAAAAAAATAAAATTTAAAAAAAAGTGCTGGTAATGCAATAACACCCAGTGCTCCTCCACATTGCAGATTATGGGATTTAAGCATCGCATCGTGGACCAGCACAGCGGCATTGGCGGATGTTTACCCACAAGTACGCTGGTAGAATTTAGGTCAGACGTGAACCAGCTCGGATCCTCTTAGCGCACACATACACCCCCCCCCCACACACACACACACACACACACACACACACACGCATCCAAACCCGACACCCACCGAGGGGCCACAGGTGTGAGTGGCTTCGGCTACTAAATGAGTTCTGACTCCCACCGGGTCCGGGCCTCCGCGTGAACCCCTCAGCTTTCTCCTTGCTTTTCATATTTCTGAGTATCTTTACCGCTGTCGTTCGTTCGTTCTCTCTCTCTCTCTCTCTCTCTCTCTCCCTCTCTCCCTCCCCTAACCTCCCCTCCCACACACCCTTATTTCTCCCTTCATCTGGCTCTGATCCTCATTGTCATCTCTCTCTCTCTCTCTCTCTCTCTACCTCCCTCCCTATCATACAGCGCTCATGATTCAATCTTTTGTTTTTGATTTCAGCACATCACAGTCCGGCTTTGTGTTTATTATTGCGTCGCTTTTCCCTTGTTTCTTTCTCCCCGCGCTGTGTTTTCTCCATGTCCACCACCGCCACCTCTCCTCCTTCCGTTGCTGTCTTTGAGGGGGTCCGCGTGGCCCCGGTGCCCCTCCTTCCCCCTTTTGTCCGGACAACAAAAGGAGAGAGTATTTGATTAACAAAATGTGCTTGCGGGCCGCCCCGGAGACAAAGTGCCGCGTATAATACCTTCTGTTTTACTCCACCAAGGTCATAATGAAGTGTTCCAGGTGTGGTGCGACTCTCTCTCTCTCTTCATGAGAGGAATTGGTGCACATAAGTAGAAGTAAAGTGGACTTGAACCTATGGCAGATGGTGGGCTGAAACATCTTAGCTGGTGGTCGAAGAATATTAATAAAAATAAATGCTTAAAAGCAAACAACAATAATCAGAAACTCTGTCACGCATGCCGTTGTATGAAGCGGCCTGCCACTTAGTTATAAAAATACGTTTGGAATTGAATGGTCTTCCTGAGCGGTGGCTCCTTACAGGTTCAAAAAGTCAAAGTACTGCAACGTTTTTGCTCCCGCCCTGTTTCACACCTAGATAGTCTGCCTTTTTGGCTTGTTTGTTCCTTTTTAGTCGGTTCGTTGTGCACTTCAAGTTCACCCGTGGCAGTTGTCACATATCCCTCGACAACAGCATGGATAAGTAAATCGATGCGGTGTGTCTCTGTATGTGACTTGATTATTTTAAACGGGTTTCGTGTGTCGTTTGAACCAATCAATCCACGAGAACATCCCCGAATTCCCCACCTTTATCTCAAGGGAAAAATGAAGTGTGATGGTTGCTATGGGTTTCTATGAACTCTGGTTGCCATTTTTGGAGGATCGCTTCCATTCAATTGCAAAGAGCTGCAAATAGCTCAAATATATATATGTATATAGACAAGGTTCACGTTCACCTTTTTACCGAAGTTTGTACTTTTTCTGTCAGGAGTCTGGACCTTTTCTTGAGGTCTGAACTCAGGAAAAGGATGAAAAGGTCCATTGGTGCACCCTAAATAAGGTAGGTGTGATAGCACCTTAAGGGACAAAAAAGCTGTTACCCTGTCCAAGAATACTAGGCAGTAAGTCTGCAGTACTCTACCGATGAATTTTATTTGAAACTGGGCTGTGTATGGGGATGACGACGGCATTTAATATTGCAAATCAAAATGGCTTTCACGCTTGCACTACTTAGGCGTAAGTCCCATTGTAACCGATATCTCTTGTTCGCATGGAAGCCAAGAGGTAGAAATCCAATTCGAGGACTTCGAGGACTAAAATCAACGCACATCTATATGTACGGCTGGGTGCATTCAGCGAATCCGACCCCTTTCCAATTAGGCAAAGTAAAAGGCATTTTCTATTCTAGATGAAAGCCTTCCTGACAGCCTTGGTATTGTCAAAGGGAGTGCCACCGCCTCTTCCTCTCCTCGGCATCTCTAATCGTGTTGAGAGACAGCTGAAAGCCAGATCGACGCTTTTCAGTAGATGTGAGTGCACGATAAGGCATAGAAACGCAAACCATACGATAAATAATGGAAATACATGATTTTTTATCATTATTGTTTAGTTGAAGCACCACCAAATCTATTTGGAAGTAGGCACAAACATTTTACATTAACTCACTGATCAATTTCCTGACAATTACATTTCTCCTGAAAGCAGGAGAACACTGTCACATCTGCCCAGCCTGAGTGGGGTTTTCTTTCATTTTCCGTTTTGGGGTGAAGGGTAGTGTTAGTGTCTGTCTGTTCTTCCTGAATTCACCTGAACCAGTACCATTCCACAGTTTGTAGTAAAACGTCTTAAAACGATGTCTACTTCCCGTGTCTGCATTTGGTTTCTGTTGCTAGTGTACCGCATGAAAAACACAGCAGATCTGGAGATGTATGAGCTCTGGAGACAGTGACCCAATTCGGTAATGAGCAAATATGATGCACGACTCACAAATGATTTGTTCATAGCCACGGATGTTTTAGATCAGTGTTTCTCAAATGGGGGTACTCGTACCCCGATGGGTACTTTGGGGTACTGCAGGGGGTACTCTGAATATTAAAAGAAAATGTGTTAAAAAGTATTTGTTATAAATGCACTGCTGCCTCACAGCAAGAAGGCCCAGGGTTCGATTCTCGCCTGGGGCGCTGTTGGCACCGTGCTCCAGGTGGGTTATCTCCCAAATAGGAGCCTTTCTGTGTGGAGTTTGCATGTTCTCCCCGTGCTCACATGGGGTTTCCTCCACCTATCATCAGTAAGGACCCCCACCAAAAACATGCACACATCATCGTCTGACCAGTGATGGACACCTGGTACCAGGTCCCCGGGCGCGTCCACGAATGCTGCCCACTGCTCCTGGCTGCCCCCCTGGAGGAAGGAGAAGCCAGGATGGGTCAGATGCAGAGGCCTCATTTCACCTGCCACCACCCAAAAAGCATGTGTGTGTGTGTGTGTGTGTGTGTGTGTGTGTGTATATATATGCATGTGTTGTAGTGTGGTGTGTCATGTGACAAATAGAGATTCTTAATTCTTAATTCTTAATAATGTAAAAAAAAAAAACATATATGATGCACATACAGTACATCATTTATGCTATAATTTTGTTTTTCCCAATGCCAGTGAAGGGGGTACTCAGCTGAAAAAATATCTTAGAGGGGTACATGACTTAAAAAAAAAAAAATTGACAACCACTGTTTTAGATGACTCAGCAATCAAGAGCCACTCATGAACTGGTCCCATTTACCACTATGGTAAAACATATTGTATTTAGTCAAAGTGACTCTTGTTGCATTATTTTAAATTTGTTGGATATAAAATTCTGCCTTTTCAAATGTAATTACTAAATGAATACTCCATTTGACACAGAATGGTCATTTAAAGCTAAATTTATAGCTTCTATTGTGTAAATTACTATTAATATACTATGATATGCAGTTTCTATTCTAGATGAAAGTCTTCCTGACAGCCTTGGCATTGTCAAAGGGAGTGCCACCGCCTCTTCCTCTCCTCGGCATCTCTAATCGTGTTGAGACAGCTGAAATCCAGATCGACGCTTTTCAGTAGATGTGAGGGCGCAATAAGGCATAGAAACACAAATGATGCGACAAATAAGTAAGGGAAAGAGACAATACACAATTTTTATTATTATTGTTTAGTTGAAGGACCACAAAATCAATTTAGAAGTCAGCACAAACATTTTGATTAACTCCCTGATCAATTTCCTAATGATTACATTTCTGCTGAAAGCAGGATAACACTGTCACTATTAACTAATATTACTATTAATACTATTAATATACTATGATATGTATAGGAAGTTTGAAATAGTATCTTTCCAATATTCGTTCACCATCTACAGTAGGCTGTTTGGTTGTGTCTATCCATTTATCTATCTATCTGTCTATCTATCTATCTATCTATCTATCTATCTATCTCTCTAACAAGTATTGATTATTATTGTTGATAGATTCATTCAAAACTCGCCTTTGGGGACTACCTAAACATAGCTTTTTTTGGCATTTCAATCTCAAATGTCATGTAGATGCAGTCGCCTGGAATGTTCTGCCTTGCAGAGGGGATCGGTGTACAGGGATCGAGAGCAGACCAGGAGCCTAGGCCCAGCACCAAAGGTGCGAGAGTTGCAGATTCCCCCTGCACCCTGAATGAAATAATTTATCATTATTATTTATCCTTTTGGCCAGTGAGCCTTTGGATTAAGAATTGTGAATTAAGATTCTCACCATGTTGGTAATCCACCTCCAGAAAGGCTTCACCTCCCTCCCGAAACCAGGACAGGCTGGGTCCCCAGCCTGTCCTGGTGCCTGGAGGGGAACGGCCGGGGCTCCGCCACACCCACGGGCATCATGAGACGCCCCTTTTTTTCCCGCACGACCCCCCTCATGCTGCCCTGAGGGAGGGCGATGTCTACAAGCCAGCTCCTATTGTGCCACGGGACACTGTCTCCCACAGGATGCTTTCTCCCTTTCCCTTGCTGTCCCCTCTATGTACCCCGTTGGCTCCCAGGGTGGTGCTGCTGCGGGAAAGGAAGCCATGCCGCCATCTGCAGCCGCGGCTTGACCACGCCCCTTAGTTTGCCACAGGGTATTTATTTGTTTAATTTCTTAAAGGACTTCTGGTGAGCCCTAAAAACCGGGGCCCGTGGTCAGAAACAGGAAATGGGATGTCTCCCTCCCTATACCCTTCCCTTATGCCTTATTTGAAGGAATCAGTGCGGTAAAAGCGACAGACGTTTGATTCATTTTGAATTTCGAAAGGACATATTGTTGTAATGCTGTCAGGAAAAAGCAAAGCCCAGTTTATCTCTCTGTCAGATCTACACAAACAAGCATATGCCTGTTCCTCCAACCAACATATTGAAGCCGGTTCTGACCAGAGAAAATGCGGCGGATAGTGATGCCAACTCACACAAGCTTTGGAGAGGAAATAAATATATATATATTTAAAAAACATTTTGTTTCATGTTTCTATTTAAACACATTTTCATGGTGTGAATATAAAGGGGAAGCTCCATTGGAGATATCTGATTAAAACCTTTTGTTGTTGTTAGGTACCACCAACATATTGTAGGTCTAGGCAGCCAGACAGACACCGGGGTCGACGTGGGTTGACACCAATTTACAACCAATACCATCGAAGAGCACGTTTCATCAGAAAACAATAGTTTCACTTTGCTACACATTTACGGGGAGTAAATGTGAAATTGCGCGGCGTACACACTTCGATCGAGAATTCATATCCAAGTAAATATCTTTTTTTTGTTTATTTTTTCACAGTGGCTAGACTTTCATATATTGGTCAGTGAAATTAAATGTAGACTGGAATTGAAATTGGTATATTTACAGAATGTTTGATATAATGGTGTCAAGGTTACTAGGCAGGTTGTCAGCATCCAAACAAATTATAGCTATGCCTCTTGAAAATGCTTTGCTTTCTGGGGGAAATGTCCAGAAAATCCTTTGATGATATGGATGAATGTTCATTGACTTGGCTAATAGGCTAAAAGTGGTATATTCAGAGATGACACATTTCCATGATGACATTCTCTTCCACCACGCTTTTCGTTGGAAGAAGACAAATATTTATAAAACTGTTTTGATTCAGCACATGGATCGCCTAGGGATTAAGGATGATGTATGAGACTACATTTTAACTACGGCTAGGGTTTTCCATGTATTAAACATTCATGTTTGTTCAACAAATGATTCTTGGATACAGGATCATTTGTCTCTTTCAACCACATGCGCTTTAGTTTCATTTCCATTGAAAACAAGCCAAGTCAAAGATGGTGGAAAATCTGCAGCAACACAGGCACCAGAAATATGTTCTCCAGTCAATGCAGGTTGGGTCAAATCTAGAGTACAATTTTTTTAATCCAAATCAGTTTTAACATATTCTCACCTTTTTGTTTTGATGCCTTTAATACTGTAATATCAATCAACACAAGCACTCTAGCAGGAGGTTTTAGCCAGAGCATTCAAACAAAAAGTAGCAATGGGGAAAAGCAAAAAGGGAGTCACTCAAGAGTCGTTTGTTCATTTGATCATTCTTTTGGCTGTTTGTTTGTTTGTGTGTTTGTTCGTTCGTTCGTTCAGTCTTTTGGCCGCTTGATTTAGACTTTGTATTGTTTGGCTGCTAGGTAGACTGGCCAATTAGGGTGTGGAAGTTTATGGCGTAGAGTCAGCCAGAACTAACTTGGCAGACCACTGTCATGATCCTCCCCTGCCTCGATTCCCTGTCTGTCTGTCTCTGGCTTCCTCTGTCCCTCTCTGGCTCCCTCTGTCTGCTCTGGATCCATCTGTCTCTGTCTCCCTCTAGCCCTCTCTAGCTCCCTCTGTCTGCCTCTATGTCCCTCTGTCCCTCTCTGGCTCCGTCTCTCTGTGTCTGGTGTCAAGTCCTATCCCTCTAACTGCACACCTGCCTAAATGTTCCAGTACTGAGTGCACTAACTGGCAGAACTTCAGAGAGGCAGCAACAAGCACTGGAGATGTGGACCTGGAGGAGTATGCAACATTAGCAAGTGCGTGGATGATGTAACCACCATCAGAAGAATTATCATCCACCCCAACCAGAAACCCTGGCTGAATGTAGAGGTCTGCTCTCTGCTGGAAATCTGTGACTCATTCAGGTCTGGTGACACATCCCCACTTAGAGCAGCAAGTAGAAACCTCACTGTGGGTATAAAGAGGGCAAAAGCTACCTATGCTCTCAAAATCCAGTGTCACTTTCTCCACCAATGACCCCCGGAGCAAGAGGCACCTCAAGGACCTGTCGAATCCGGATGCTCTTAACACCTTTTTATGCTCGTTTAGAGGATTCCAACACATCTCCAGCCCCCCACCCACACCACTGCCAGGTGAGCTGCCCCTCAGTGTGAGTGCAGTAGATGTGAGTAGGATCCTGCAGAAAGTCAACCCCTGCAACCCTGCCGGAAAACATCCCAGGCCTGGTCCTTAGGGGCACACACCAGCTCTCAGTGGTGCTGACAGACATCTTTAACACCTCACTTTCCCAGGTGAGTGTCCCGACATGCCTTAAGACTGTTATGCTTATCCCTGTCCCAAAGAGCTCAACAGTGTCCTGCCTGAATGACTATAGCCCTGTAGCAGTCATCCCAGTAATCTTGAAGAGCTTCGAGCGGCTGGTCATGACTGCTCTTCTGGACTTAATTTCCACCTTTTACACCATCATCCCACAAAACCATTTCAACAAACTACTGTCATTACTCATCACTACTTGACAGTGATTGAGCTTACCTTTGTGCAACTGGGTACTGGACTTTCTAACAAAAAGGCCCCAGTACTTTAGAAACAACATCTCATCCTCCCCCATCATCCACAAGACCATTCCCAGGGATGCGTCTGAAGTCCTCTACTGTACACACTGCTGACCGATGGTTGCTTAGTCAAACATCTGAGCAATCACATTGTGAAGTTTGCAGACAACATGGCAGTGGTGGGACTCATCACTCACAGCGATGAGTCCGAGTACAGGCAGGAAGTGGAAAGACTGGATGCCTGGTGCAAAGTAAACAACCTCTTCATAAATGTAAAGAAAACTAAGGGGAGGATTGTTGACTTCAGGAGGACACACATCGCTCCTCTTCCCCTCTACATCGACAGAGCAGCTGTCCAGATGGTCTCCTGCTTCAAATACCTGGGGGTGCACCTCACAGATAACCTCACTTGGAGCCTCACTTCTTTCTGCGGGTATGTGGTGGAGAGCATCCTAGCTTCCTGCATCGCCATGTTGTACAGCAACAGCTCTGCTGCAGACAGTCACTGCAGCGGGTGGTAAAGACTGCACCGGAGATCATTGTCAGCAGTCTACTCACAATCAGTGACATTTACATCAGCAGGTGCAGGAAAAACGATTGCTGCATCATGAGAGACTCCACAGCATCAGGGCCATAACCACCAAGCTGAGGGACATCCTCTTCCATGATGCTGTGAGACTGATATGATCTACGTCTCACTGAATAATAACTTCATATATTATTATGCTGTTCATATCAGGGCATCACTGAACACATGTACCCATTTCAATTTTGCTGTTGCACTTATGGTTTTATGAAGCTGGTATTGCTCTTTGAAATGCTCTCTGAAGTTTTGCATCCCAGCAAGGGTTTTTCCAACAAGTCCACGGCCGATATACGCGCACACAGACACACACACAGACACACACACAGACACACACACACACACACACACACACACACACACACACATACACACACAGAAAAGCCTGCAGAGTCATTGTTCATGGCAGCATATTGCAGGTCTGGGCCGGCCTCAGCTCCTGGGCCAGCCGACAGACGTGAGGGTCAGTATCTCCCAGCTGGAGCTCGAGTCCAGTGGAGCTTCGTGGAGGATTAAACAGATTTCAAACACCCGGCTTGTTTTCTATCGATCCATGCTCCCAGTTGTAAACATTGAGTTAAAAAAAAACCCTAACATTGATGAATTGGCTTCAGTAGGAAATAAACTGTCGACACCATATTTTACCTCCTATAGATTGTTCCCTAAAAACCGTAATCTGTTGCCTCAAATTATTACTTCAAGGACAAGAATTACTAATTATCTCTCATTTGTGTTTTGTTTCAAGTTACCCATTTAATTTTTCTGTTGACTTTAATTAAATGCCTTCCATTTCTTCCTTGCGGCAGCAAAATACAGTACATAATAGCAGCGGCATTGGTCTAGGTCATGTTATTTACATGCAGATTTGGAACAAAATGTCTATTAAGGCCTTCTACACCTCCTGGGGAAACATGGTATCCTGGCCAATAAGACCGCAAATTTGTGGGTGTTAATTATTTTTGTGAGGAAACTCATGACAAAAAGTTGGACTCATTCTTGAAGCTCTGCTCTTTCCACTCTTCTTGTTGATGTTCAACATTTGGGACTCTTTGTTCATTTGGTGTAAACCACCTAAGAGCGAAGGAGGACTTCCTGTGAACGATGAACGGCATTCAGAAGAGTCAATGGGAACGTGTCTTTTGCCGAGTCACTACCGAGTCATTTAAAAGGTGTGTTTCCGACAAACGAATCGTTCGGGAATCGTGCATCAGTAGTATAAACAAATTAGGTAAATTGAGGGAACAGTAATTTGAAGACAATAATTAGTAATTTGAGGGAATAATTTCACTTTTGTTGTCCCGTGATGTCTAGGGTGCCCTTAAATATGTCAATTATTTATATGTATTTACATATATTACAGAAATCATGTTATGTATGTATATCAATTATATTGTGAAAATTATTGACATGCATACAATGTAGGAATAGTGATTACAGTAACATGTTACTAAAGACACTTTGTTCCAAAGTTACTGTAATCCAATTAAATATGTCTGTAACAAGTAATAGAACATGTTACTTAATTCAGTAATCACATTACAATTTCTAATCAATCATTTTTTCATGCAATTCTACATTTAACTCCCAAAGGACAGGTTCTGTGTCTGTGTTGTGGCAGTCTGAGAAATAAGACAAGGTTTGCTTTGAAGGGTTAGGGTTAGGGTTAGGGTTAGGGTGCCCAAACTGAGCAGTAAAGACCTGCGTCGGTTGCAAACAAACGCTGCATCAAACCATCAAAACAAACAACAAAGTCTATCAGGGTTTCAGTGCCTCGTTCCCCAGAACGCTTACAACATGAACAGAAACGACTACTATTACATTTCACTGCATATATGTATGAAAGTATGTATATGTATGTGACAAATAAAAATCTTGAATCTTGAATCTTGAATCTACTAACAATTTAACAACGCTGAACAATCATATAGAACACTTGCATATGATATTTGAAACTTACACTTAATCATAAAACTTAATGACACAACTCTCAAAGTGTGAACACAAATGCATGCTGGGAAGCAGGAAGGGAAGCGGTGGGCCCCTGGGGGCCCAACTGTGTGGCAATTACATGACAGCACATCTCAGGCGATGTCGCACAATAATGCAAAAGTAATATAACAAGTAGTGTCACTCATGACTTTCTACAGGGAGTAATAAGTAAAGTAGTGTGTATTACACATTACACACAAGTAATGTGTAATACATTACTTTTTTTGGAGAACAACCCCCAACGCTGCTCAGAAAGGATGACATGCACATGCACACTGACACACAAACACAGTTAAACACCTTGCTCGCTCGTACATCTCCGGACGCGCTTCACTTTTCATGTCTGGCTCAATGTCACTCAATTGTCTTGAGACGGGACACTTGGGAGCTTTAAAGTTGCAGACAGGAATCGCCGCTGTGGACATTTTTGATGAGGTCAGACCTTTATTGAAAAAAAAACATGTCCGGACACAGCTGGAGCGTCGTCCGTGGTGAGTAAGACACTGAGGAGAGATGAGAGGGGATGGAACACTGTCTGTGATTACTGGTTAGCGCATGTGAAAGGCCTGCCATCAAATCCAGCGGGAACGGAAAACACTATCCGTCTGTCAGACTGTCTGTCAGCCGGGTCTAGGACACAAGACCCCAAAACCACATGAGCTCCCTGTGAACCGCATGGATAATGCTGGCTTTAGCGAGTGCTCCTCGCTCGGTTATGGACGTCTCAAAAATCTGAACGAAATAAGTGATTTTTAATGTATTATTTCAAATGAAATAAGAGAAAGCCTTGAACTTGAGTTGTCCCCAATGGTAGGAAGCCGATCTTTGAATGAATCTATCATCTGCAAATAAAGGATACCCATACAGTACATACTGTAAGAATCGATAATAACAGGCAATGATAATGAAGTCAAAAAGAAAGTTAAACATTTAAAACAACGAACACTAAATCTCTGTATCAACAATTCACACTGTCCATTTTGTGCGACATTGTGCACATTTGCATACATACACATACATATATATATACTATATATAAACACATATCTATATCTATATATATATATATATATATATATATACATATACACACACACACACACACACACACACACAGACACACACACACACACACACACCCACACACGTAACTTTATATATATATACATATATACACACACACATATATATATATATATATATATATATATATACATATATATATATATATATATATTTGTATTTCTAGAACACCTGAATACCTGATCCTATCTTAACAATCCTAATTAACTGTATTACAATTTCTTATAAATTTTGGATTTAGAAACAGGAGATCTTGCACTTCAGCTCGGTGTTACTCCTATGGCCGATGTATACCGATCAGCCAAACATTAAAACCCACCACTAATAACCACTAATATTGTGTAGCTCCCCCTCGTGACGCCAAAACAGCTCTGACCCGTGGAGGCATGGACTCCACAAGACCTCTGAAGGTGTCCTGTGGTATCTGGCACCAAGACGTTAGCAGCAGATCCTTTAAGTCCTGGAAGGTGGGAGATGGGGCCTGCATGGATCGGTTGTTCCAGGACATCCCACAAACTCGATTGGATGTTCCATTGCTCCATGGTCCAGTTCTGACGGGTGCCCATTGTCGGTGCTTTTGGCAGTGCACAGGGTTCAGCATGGTCACTCTGACCGGTCTGCGGCTACACAGCCCCATACACAGCAAGCTGTGATGCACTGTGTGTTCTGACACCTTTCTATCATAGCAGCATGAACCTTTTCACCAGTTTGTGCTGCAGTAGCTCTTCTGTGGGATTGGACCAGACGGGCTAGACTCCCTACGTGCATCAATGAGCCCATGGGTGCCCATGACCCTGTCACCGGTTCAGCGGTTTTCATGACGATTTGGTCGTTTTCAAAGTGGCTCAGATCCTTACATTTTCCCATTCTTCCTGCTTCCAACACATCAACTTCAACAACTGACTGTTCACTTGCTGCCTAATATATCCCACCCTTTGACAGGTGCCATTGGAATGAGAAGATCAATGTTATTCAATTGACCTGTCAATGGTTTGAATGTTGTGGCTGATCTGTATGCTTTCATTGTTGCTTACCCCTCATGTTGCTTTGGACAACAGTGTCTGTATGAGAGAGAGAGAGAGAGAGAGAGAGAG
>NC_137189.1:37339064-37526564 GCF_960531495.2 Zeus faber
GGGGCCCAGACATAAACCGCAATAATAATCTACTGTCTGATTTTTATGACGCTGTTTAACTTCTATTGCTGTTTTATATCGTTATTGTTGTCATTATTTGTCTTGGACCTTCTTATACATTAAGATAGATAGATAGATAGATAGATAGATAGACAGGCAGACAGACAGACAAACAGATAGACAGATAGACAGACAGATAGATGGATAAATAGATAGATAGATAGATAGATAGATAGATAGATAGATAGATAGATAGATAGATAGATAGATAGATAGATAGATAGATAGATAGATAGATAGATAGATAGATAGATAGATAGATAGATAGATAGATAGATAGATAGATAGATAGATAGATAGACAGATGGATTGATGGATAGATAAAGAGATAGATTTCCACTCCTCCTCCACTCTTCTTGGAGCGGATGCCTCTGCTTAATGTCACACCACGGCAGCTTCTCTCTGTGGCACCTTTTCGACCTGACAGCGAGTCGGCTTTGCATACCCCGAACCTCCACCCCCCCATCCCCAACAATCCATGATGATCTCCCGGCAGAGGGAGGCTAAGGGGTGGGGCGGGGGGGTGGGGGGTGTTGGGGGATTACCCGGGCAACAGTCATATATTTGGGGATAATGCCTCTGAGTCAGGGAATATTATTCCCTGACTCAGAGCCATTATCCCCAAAGCCTCCTTATTCACTCCTCCTCAGTCCTCAGCCATGTGCACTCCCGTGCACATGTTCATGCATGGAGTGTGTTAGGTGTGTGTGTGTGTGTGTGTGTGTCTTTTTTGCATTACAAAACAATAAATATGTCAAAGAGAGAGAGACAGATGAGATCCACAAGTAATTTGCATCTGAAATCCCGTTTATTAGGAGTGTAGAAATTACATTTTAATAGCTAGTAATCAGAAATCTTCTCAATAAAAGTTTTGTAAGATTATGGATGTCTGAACCGTGAGTTTCTTTTCGTTTCTTTATTTATTTATTTTTAATTTTAATTTTTATAAAAGCTCGGTGACTTTTGTGTATAGAGTTACATTTTCTTCAGTAGTCAGGGAATTATCAGCAGCCAGTTAAGAAAACGCTGCCTCCTCCGTGATTTTGAGAAGGGAAGACTCACAAACTCCTCCTCCTCAGTCTAGTGTTTAAAGGGAGCTTTTTAAAAGGTACCAAAAGGTGGGACCTCACTTGAGTATAAGAACTTTTCTTTTTATTTTCTTTTTAGGCTTTTCATTGATTTAAGTCTTTCTTTTCGAAAGCTTCGCACAATTAAAATTTTACTATACAAGCCTGATCCAGCCACCCAGCTGAAGTGTTTTCTTATTTTTATATTGTATATCACTAAACCTTGTTGTTTTTTGCTACATTACTGTTTACATTATTTTGTTAATTTTGGTTCAACCAATCCACGAGAGATTCAAGCCAAACTGTTTAAGTTGGAGTAGCGAGATTCATTTGATTTGAGGCTCAACAACGAGAGAAGCTGAAGGAAGCCATCGGCATTCAACCCAGAAGTCGTCAGAGAGTCTAATGAGTTTACCCAGGCCGCCACATTGCAGCCTTCCCAGGAAGGTGAGCCATTCCAGTCCGCCTGGGAACTTAGACTCTTTACCGGGCACCGCCCTCCTGCCGACTGCTGACTCCCACATGATGTGGCTGAAAATCACTGGCGTAGGAGACCAGCTGCCACTACTACCCACGGACTCCACTCGGTCGGCGTAAGCTCTGGCGCGCCACTGAAACTCTAGTTTTTATCATTTTGATGAGTCACATAACTTCCGACCTCCCTATTGTCTCTGAGTTAAAGTGTCACCTTTTTAAAATCCTGAATGAATTTGCTTATTTTCTTTTTCATTAGTTTTCTTTGTTATTTTATCTTCTTATAATTTATTTTCCAATTATTTTATTTATTCAAGTAGATTTGCATGATCAAATATGTCCCATTTATTGAAGAAGAAGAAGAAAAGAAACAATCTTTATTTGTCACACAACACACCACACTACAACACATGCTTGCACACACACACACACACATGCACATGCTTTGGATGGTGGCCGGTGAAATGGATCCTCTGCATTTAACCCATCCTGGCTTGTCCTTCCTCCGGGGCCACAACCAGGAGCGGTGGGCAGCATATGTGGAGCGCCCGGGGACCAGGTGATGAGTGTCCATCTCTGGTCAGACGATGATGGGTGCATGTTTTTGAGGGGGGTCCTTACTGACGTGAGGTGGAGGAAACCCCATGTGAGCACGGGGAGAACATGCAAACTCCACACAGAAAAGCTCCTGTTTGGGAGGAAGTTGTCTGTTTGTGTTCCTTAAGAGGTGAATCAAGTCATAAATGTATCAGAACAATAATTCCAATTCCTATGAGAATGATCAATTATAGTTAATGTGATTATTTGTAATGTAATGTTGATTTACTGTTCTCCCTGCTGGGAGTGGTCCTCCATGAATAAGTGATATAATATAGTCATTGAATAGTATAATAAACCAATAATAAACACTACAAAAATGTATACCCTTTCTAACGAGTGCAATTTTAATTCTTAATGTGGTTAAAAGGCTACAGCAATTATAGAGTAATGGAATAAATATATAAAAACTAAAGTGCCATGTATGGAAAAAGGTGAAAATATGTGACAGCGACTGGTGAAAGGTAGACAAAGTCAGGGACACTTGAAGTCCAGCAAATCAACTTGAAGGTTTTTTTTTTAATGTGTTTTTTGTGTTTTTTCATGTTACGAAAGTAGATGTTGAAGAACCCACTCAATAGAACAAACAGCAGATTTAGGATCACAGAATACTTATTGTTTGCCCCGAAATAAAGCTTGTTTTCGCAACTTTTTGTCTCAGTCTTGGGTGCCTTTTGTGGGCATGGCGATCTATTTGTGTCTTCGGTTTCACTCTCTATTGTTCCAGAGTTTCCGATTCGATCCCTCATTTAAACAAAACGCAACACATCTGTCAACTTATTTTCAAATCTGAGCTTTGGAGTTTCCTCACCCATTGTTGAACTCTGAACAACAGCATGAATGGCAATGTTACAGTTCCTTTGATGCACACATGCAGATCAAAATAATCCTTCGATATTCCGTGTGAGGTCAAGTCAGAATGTGAAACCGTTTTGATAAAATATGGTTATAAATGAACCCGGACTACACCGCTGCAATCCATCAGATGACACTCAGAAGAAGAGCTGCAACCCTTCCATAACAATGTTTTAAAGGAACAATAACAGATAAAAACCAGAAGCAAGAAATGTCACTTACCCGTGAAAACATATCATCGACCTGTTATTATTATGGATTATGACAAGAGGGCGGCAGAAGCTCTCAATGATATCATTGAACTGGCAATGGAAGGCAGCGGGTGGCGGGGTGCTCCCAGAAAACACCAATACAATATAAATGCAATTGGACCCCACCATTCTGGGAATTGCTGGGAATTGTTGTGTGGTGATTGCTGTCCGGTTTGAAAAGAGAAAAATCTGAAAAGTGCCACTCTCTTAAAACTATCATTGTTATAAAACAATAAATGCAGGAAATTGGAATGTTTAGAAGTTTCAGAATAATTGAGGTGTTATGTCACTAAAGTGAGAGTGAATTTAGAATTAAAAAACGAAAAAATTAACGGATTAACTTGAATTGCGCATTTTCCAATAGGTTTTATAAATTAATGATTCAAATAAATATTAACGAAAAATAAATAAATGATATACTTAGGGGGAGTATTAAATAATTTCATGTATTATTTTTATACTCTACACACTTTACAGCTTTAACCCAATGACAATGATGTAGTCTAGTGGGGGAGTCATTGGGGGTGAAATCAGCCAGATATTGTTTGCACACATTACCTGCCTTTGGAGTGTGAAAATCAATCATCATTCATCATAATCCTAATGCAAGAAAAAAAAAATGACCTTGGTCTTCTTGGGAGACAAAACAACAGACTCTCTCACATATAAAAAACATTTTAACAGTTAACTGTGCACAAACAAAAAATATGGCAATATACTCTAATGAGTATACTTCATGAGTTATTATTATATATATTCCCCAACTCCCCCCCATCAAAATAAGCCAGAAACTGTATAGGCCCTTTATTTGTAACTGAATAATTGTAAGTAAAAAAAATAAAAATAAATAAGATAAAAAAGTGCCAAGGGTACAAATGGTACATGTTTTTTTTTTCCTTCTTTGTTTCATTTTCTCCCCTAAATGATTTGCATTCATCATCTGATGTTAATTGAAGTGAATGAAGCACAGCTCTAGGTGCTCCCACTAATGAACTCAGGCGGTCGCAGAGAGAGAGCACATCCAGGGCTGTCAACGTCTGTCTTGCTAGCCATTACAGGTCATCTTTATTATCTGCGTGTTTATTCTACCGGTCTCCGAGACGGACATATTCATTAATTTCACCATACTTTAATAGAAAAACAATGGACCGCACTAACATGGGAAAACTCATTATTTAAATACCCTAGGGATGATGCCAGCTCTAATGTCAATGGACTACTCCAGCATTTTCTTGGACCCTTGTCAGGCGGTTGAGTAGGAGAAGAAGGCTGTTGCCTGAGTTGATGACATATGAACGTTTAACAGTGACAGACAGTTCTAGGGCAACAGTAAAGGCAAGGTTATTTCTATAGTCCTTAATCACATCACAGTCTCAAAGGGCTTCGCAATTCACATAGAAATCAACGGAGTCCCCTAGCCTTGACCTTAGTGGCAGCCAAAGTGTAAAGATGGTCCTCCATCAGTGCTTCACAAAGCCTCAATCAAGTCAAAATGATTTCTACGGCCTTTTATTAGAGCACTACATTTCCGGAATAGTTTTGACAGCCGCCCTCTAACTGTAAGCTCTAGGATGGCACTGAATGAGGGATCCCACAGGGCAGATGGTTTATGCCTGTGTTTCCCAACCGTTTCTCTGCCACAGAGAAATAATCCCTATCCTGTTAACAACATGGGGGGCTGAAATGTCACAAAATGGCACACAAACACGTAGAGCCATGCTTATTATTATGACCTACTAATAGATAGTGAGGCAAGACCCATGAACGATTAGTCCAGAGCACACAAATATTATAAACGACTGGGGAGTAGGGAGTCATTCCGGCAAAAGGGTAAATGTTCGACTCACAAACTGAATTTTTTTTCTGGGAACTAAAGTCCAGGGCTAAAAAGGTCAAGGCATAGGCCATAATTCATATTTGGGATGCTTATTTAGAATTCTTTTTTTTCTGACTGAATCTCATTAACCGATTATTAACCGTTTTCTGACAATATTACAATATTTGCGCATTGTCCCCCGAAAAAAAACCAAAAAATTACGGTCTTTTTTTTATTGGACTTTTCAAATTATAATTATAACTAAGGGGAATCGTAAATATATTTTTATACGTGAAGACAGATTTCAGTGAGTCCAAATTGCAGAGAGACGTTGAGCCGTTCCATATTTGGAGGCGTTCCTCCAAATAAAACCGCTAAAAACTGATATTTGCAGTTGTTTTGTTTGGAGGGACGCCCCCCTCATTGAATATTCATATTGAACAGCCAAATCTGATTCGACAACATTCTGAGTCAGGTACAACCTTAATTATAATCGGACACACACAAAATAAATCCCCCATATGTTCAATGGACTGCACCCACTTATTTCTCTTCTACCATGCAGCAAACTTTTTTTAATTATTATTTTTTTTTTTTACAATATTTTTTTAACCATTCAACTGACAGTATCATTCGGCAATTTATTTTTGTCAGTTAATGATTGGACAGTAAATTTTTACATCCCTATTTCATATTGGATGTAAGTTATTTACGCTTTGCATTCCGCCAAAATAAATGCATTTTAACACAATTAAATGAGAATTCCATTCACAACTCAGAGCTGTAACTCAGAGTGACAGAAACCGAGGTCAAACAAGAGTGAACCTCGAACGGGCATTCACTCGATGGAGAGAGCTCTGGGACTTGAGAGGGTTCCAAACCCACATTCAGTTGGCATTCTTTCTACTGGATCAGTAATTAACACAACCTACATACTTTTTAATACAACTGTTATGTGGTGTTTTACTCTGCCTTCATCGTTGCACAGAGAACGGGGTTTCTAGTTCAAATTGAAATTCTTACGGTTGTTTCTTGCTTTGGAAAGTAGCCCCACTGCTAGCGGTAGCGGCCAGAAAACGAACCAGGAGCTTGTTTCTGGAACAAAAGAAACAAACATCTCACTATGTTTGTTTCTGGCTGCTAGCATTAGCTAGCGTAGCTAGTGTAACGGTTACGCTAGTAGCCAGAAACAAACAATGGTCCATTGTCCATTTCATATTCTAAACAAAGAACATATTTTCTTGCCGTGGCCTTTCTCAAATGAGCAGTGGCAAAAGTTACTATATTCTGTTATAATCAAGGAGTCGATAAGCAGAAGATGGTTGAACATTCAAAGATGACTACAGGTAAAGTTAGGTAAACTGTAATTGTAAATGTAAACTGTAAATGTCTGTTTACAATTGTAATGTTGGCTCTTCTAGTTTGGTATAAACTTTGCCTTTCTTGTCATTGAATGTTCTATTGAACTCTATATGAATGTAGTGCTAAATGTAGTATTAACTTTGAACTGACTTTTACACTGTTTTGCATCTATCAAAGACACTAGACAAGCTCAACACGAAGTAAACCTACTGCTGTTCTACCACCACCACCACCACCATCATTATCCTGCATTGCAGCTGGTTCAGACCGTGACAGGTTTACAAACTATTGCACAACTGGGATCAAATAAACAATTTTACTGTTGTGCATTGGCTCAAGCTAGCCTTTGTTATTGGTTTTAATTAGGTTACATATATCTGCTTGATTCTACTTTTGTTGCAGCATGAACTCCATGAGTATTGCTGAGGACGAGCAACCCGAAGACTTGGATGAGGACCAGGCCGATGATCGCATGAACAGTGTGTAAGTGTTATTCATTACCTCACGTTATTTTGTGTATTCATATATATGTATTCTTATATATGTATTCATATATTCATATATGGATGAGGAAGATGAGACTGACTACCAATATGTGACTTTGGGTTATTCTTGGCAGACAATGACGGCTCAGATGAACAATATGTTCCCTCCATCTGTGTTCGTTATGTGAAGTTTCAATTACAAAAGGTTACATGTCCTTCGGAAATGTTGTGTACTTGTTATGCAGTATATTTGTCAACAAGCATGTTAAATAATATTCATCCATCAAATATATTTAATATATTTAATATATTTAATTATATTTACTGTTATTTCAATATTGCCATAAATTGAAAGGAGTGCTGTTTAGTGAAGCCAAATACAGGACACAACCGAGGCTCAGGGGTAGGGGCACAGCATCGAGGGCAACTGGAGTCATCTTGGAATGGGTGGGATGAGACGTTCCACTTCATCATATTAGACAATTCATATTGAGAAGAGATAGACTCCCACAGGCTGATATGTAGGTACAACACACTGGTAGTGTAATAGAGCAATCGACACTAGCCACCAACACCAGTTATTTTTTTCACTGTGCATGTGTTGTACCCGCAGCACAGCCTTTAGACTTTGTACTTTTTTCTCCTGTCATCATTGTATTGTCCCTATGGGCAGAGTCTTTGAGTTGGAACTCTTAGCCCCTGCTGAAGTTTGGAATGCAGACTGGAGACTTCATGATGTTTACCAACATACTGCTCCTGTATGTGGCAACAATTACGCCAAGATAGCGCTCCTTTTCAAGTTCATGAACATGGGCAAGGTGGCGAACAAAACCTTTTTCGATGTACAAGACACATATTGTGTGGATACAGCAAAGGAGCTTTGGCAATAAAAGGGAGCTGATGTCATTGACCGGCTGAACAGTAAAGATCATGTTGTGGTGCTTGGTAAGGCAAATTTTGGTACATTTTCTTGCATACAAATGTGTAGATATATATTTATTTTTGTGGGCAAGATCACTCTCTCTCCCTCCCCTTACCAGGCGGTGGAATGGACACACCAGGCATGTTATTTATTTATAAACGGCTTTCACAAACAAACATTCATAATGACTTTCCCCCAAGTAAGATTTTTGAAAAGTCTAAATTCATTATTATTATTTTTTGTTTTATTTTATCTATAGGCCACTATGCACAGTACTGCACATTACACAACCATTGAGCAAAAGTCTAGATAAATCGTCCACATTGTCACTATGAAACATTGTCGACAAAAGGGAAACTAACAAGAAGTCAGTCATCATGGAGAAAGAGGGGTACATTCGGGCACTTGATGCGCTGCTTCAGGAATTTGCAGTGAAAGAAGTGGTCACCGATGCCCACAGACAAATCTCAGCATTGTTGAGTACCTGCTGATATATATATTATTTAGCATTTATTTTCATTGTTCTAGGTAATGTTACTATACTGTACATACATTTTAGTTTCATTACGGTTGTCAACCATTTGAGTGTACATGGCACAGTGTCATTGTCTGTTACAGATCCAGAGCATGGGCAATACAAGATGTGGGCTCTGCAACACTCCCTTAACATCCGGCATGTAGCGAAGAATCTTGGCAAAAATCTTCAAGCGGTATAACTCATCAAATAGCATTTTTTCTATCAGAAGAGGGTGATGAGATTATGTTCCAAAAACATTTATCAATCTCACTTTATCTTTTAAACCAGGGGTCTCAAACTCGTGGCCCGCGGGACGATATTTTGTGGTCCCCTACTTGACATCAAAGTTTAGTGTTAGTGCGGCCCGGGCGTTTTTCTTTGCCGGGTCGTTGCCCTGGGCATTTTATATATTTTTTATCACTTATGGGCTACCATAGCTCAGGCTCGTGACAGCTTCCGGTGGTGTTTGTTGACAAGTTAGCCAATGCGTTAATCACTTGGTTGAAACATGATTCCGGAGTGACACCAAGTGGAAGGAAAATATATCCTGTCACCCAATGCAAGGTACAGAGGATTTAGGAAGTTGGCGGACTCAACAAGAGTAATCAGTGACCTAATAAAGACAGCATAGTGTTGCAATAGGAAAAGGAAAAGAAGTTGTACTTTTTTTTTGGATTACTTGAAACCCTTTCTTTGTGGAATACTTGATGCGGCCCAGCCTCACCCAGACTCTACCTCCAGCGCCCCCCAGGTAAGTTGAGTTTGAGACCCCTGTTGTAAACTATAAGGTTTTTGTATTGGAATCTTGATATGGATATCTACTCTGCAGCTTGACATTGACAATGCTAGCTTTGTATCCCTTTGTATATGTTTATGTGTATATGTCATATTCAGGCTGGATCGATAGGTAAGTTCAAACTTTTCTGGGGTTGATGGTATTTTTGGTTGAAGTACATAAAAACAGGGCGAATCAATTGTTACTAGTTTACCTTAATGAAATTGTTTTCTACAGGTTCTGCTGGACACCAGGCTTTAACAGCAATTGTCCTTGATAAGAATGTAAAAAAATGTCTTAACTTCAAGTATATCGATAAAGTTTTCTGACATAATTATTGCTTGAGTGGATGGATTGGTTGATGGATTTGGCAAAATGGAAAACACAGTCTATGAAAGAGAATAAAATGTCCACACAACGAAGATGCCACTTGTATTTGTCACAGTGCATATTTGACTCTACGTTTTTCTCACCTGCCTGTCTTCTGAGTAAAGCCTGAATCAATAACATTGTTATACTTCTGAATTAATAAGGCCATGGAAGCAAAACATCAGTGTGATATTATGTTGAGGCTGTGTTACAGTTCTACATACTTTTGCCATATCAGTCCTGCACCCGTAAAGAGTCCCTATTTATATAAATTAGTTATATTTAACTTTTTTTTTAATGCAGGACAACCTCAGATTTGGAGGATTTCCAGGACCATATTGTTATGTATGCTGGAAGGTGGTTCACATACAGCCACCAGTATATGAAGCACGGACTCTTCTTGCTGCACTTGACTACAATCACCACAACCAGCGACCAGCGGCACCTTCCCGCGACAGGCACAAGATGTGAGTAACTACTGAAATTATTTTTACTTGGTTGGAGGACATTGTCTTGTTGTAGTTTATTTCCTTGGGTTTGAGCATGTAATGTAAAAAAAAAAAACAGTTAACAACCTGTATAACAGGTCTTGTGCCCAAAACCAATGTTAGTACATAAAATTAGAATGATGCAGTATAATAAAAGTCAATTTTTTTGTATCATCTTTCATATGGGCAAGTGACCAATTATATTTCGTGCAAGTTTGTGCAAGTTATGCTCATGATATAATAATTTTCGATCACTTCATTCACTCATGTTATTGCCTCCCTACGCCATTGTGTTGTACGTTATCGTCATCTTTGTATTCATACATTTATAAACTGTCTGTTTTGGAGTCGATGCACAAACTAACTTTTCAATTCTACTTGATCGCTCAGAAAAAACAGTGCTGCAACAAGAGATCTAAAAGATGGAGTGTCTACACCCATCTTTAAGTTCCCGAAGGACTACAGTTACATCCCCAAACTGTAGAGAGCGTTGGGTGACTGCGGTCTGGGAAGGCCTTACAAAGAGGAGGACACTGAGGCCTGATGACCCGAGGACTCTTGGTCTGCTTGTGGACATACCACCACCACCTACAGCAGAACTGGTCACGACACAGATCCCTCGAGGGGAGGTATGACAATACTTCTGAAGATTTGTTATTTTCTGTCCTGCAAGGATGACTGTGGCAGATCCGCCTGCCATATGTGACCCACCGCAGCAAAACCCGCTATCTCACTAGGAACAGACGTACAGCCACCCTGATCCCGGGCCCAATTACCTAGACCCAAGACAGGCGTGGCTGCTTAAACCAAACCACCACAACGACTGTATAGAGATATATTGCATCTTAACAAGCAGGCTTTAAACATTACAAAGTCATTAATTTTATTCATAATACACAAGGTTGTGGGATAACTTATAACCATAGTAGGCTATAGTGGCGCCATCCCGCCTGCGCCGGTGCGGCATTCAAGGTCAGAATTAGGACGCAACCTTACTGTCCACCTCTGCCAAGCATCCTTCTGGCCAACGTTCAGCCTCCGGAGAACAAGATGGATGAACTTCGGGTGAGGAAAATTTTCCAACGGGATACGAGAAACTGTTGCGTCCTCTGTCTGACTGAGACATGGCTGAACCCGCTGATGCTGGACAACACCATACGTCCAGCCGAGTCCTTCTCCGTGTTCTGCGCCAACAAATCGGGGGAGTCAGGGAAATCCAAGGGTGGAGGTGTCTGCCTCATGGTAAACAACCGCTGGGGCCCAGCAACAACATCAAGACTCTCTCCCGCTCCTGCTCACTGAATCTGGAACAGCTTACCATCTCATGCCGTCCATTTTATCTCCCCCGGGAATTCAGCAGGGTCATCATTAAAGTCGTTTATATTCAACCGCAAGTGGATACCGACACAGCACTATCGGACCTGTATGGTGTGTTGTGCGGATTTCAAAACAAACATCCCAACGTGGCTGTGGTGGTGACTGGCGACAGGGTGAACCTTTAAAAACTTCTGCCTAATTTCTACCAACACATCACATGTGCCACCAGGGGAGATAAAACATTGGACCATTGCTACACACCGTAAAGAATGGATACAAGACCGTCTCGCTCACTGCTTTCGAGAAATCAGATCACACCGCGATTTCGCTGGTTCCTATTTACAGGCCTCTGATCGCACGAGAATTGGTGGTGATGAGGGAAGTGAAGGGGTGGATGGACCAATCAGAGGCTGGGCTTCAGGACGCTCTGACTGATATCGACTTGAACATGTTCCACTCAAGTTCAAGTGATGGCAGCGAGTTTACGGAAGTGGCTGTGAGCTTTGTTGCTACGTTAGCAGACAGCCTCGTTCCCACAATGGAAGTTTGGATATTTCCAAACCAGAAACCGTGGGTCAATTAATCCATCCGCTGCGCTCTGAATGCTCTCATGGCCGCTTACAACGACTGTCTTGTATCTGGAAATATGCAAAACTACAAAGCAGCATCGTACAATCTGCAGAGGGCGGTGAAGGACACTAAACGAACATAATGAGAGACTGTGGAGCTACAGATGGAGCAACGGGACACCAGACAACTGTGGCAGGCGCTACGGACTATTACTAACAAAAAGAGCAGCCCCTCCCCAGCCAAGAGTGTGGACGCCTCCCTAGCCAACGAACTGAACTCCTTTTATGAGCGGTTTGAGTCTGGCAACAGCACCGCTAGCTCACTGGCTAATTGGAGTTACACCGCTGGGAATGAGCGTGCACTCTCAGTGTCTAAGCATGATGTCAGGTGGGCTCTGATGCGTGTGTACACCAGGAAAGCTCCGGGCCCAGATGGCATATCTGGGCGAGTACTGAAGACCTGTGCTAACGGATGACGCGGTTTCCCAGGTACTGCACACCACACTCATGCACCTTGATGGCCAGAAAGGGGCTTATGTGAGATTGCTGTTTATCGATTATAGTTCAGCTTTCAATACCATAGTCCCCACCAGACTGGCTGTCAAGCTGCAGGAGCTCGGACTGAATACTCGGCTGTGTCCTGGTTCCTGGACTTCCTCACAGCCAGGCCCCAAGTGGTTAGGGTGGGGAAGCACATGTCCAGCTCCCTCACCCTGAACACAGGATCCCCCCAGGGCTGGGTCCCCAGCCCCCTACTGTACTCCCTGTACACACATGACTGTGTGGCCAGGTCCAGTTCCAACACCATCATCAAGTTTGCTGACGACACCGTTGTGGTGGACCTGATCACCGACAGCGATGAGAAGGCCTACCGCGAGGAGGTGATGGACCTGTCACTCTGGTGCCAGCACAATAGCCTCCACCTGAATGTCAGCAAAACTAAGGAGCTGATTGTGGACTTTAGGCGTGGATTACAACCGAGGACACATGCGCCTTTGGTGATTAATGGGACTTCTGTTGACCGGGTGAGCAGCTTCAAGTCCCTGGGAGTCCACATCACAAAGGATTTAACATGGACTTTACAAATGGACACTCTGGTGAGTAAGGCGAGGCAGCGTCTTTACCACCTCAGGCAGCTGAGGAAATTCCGGGTCTCGGTGAGGAACCTCAAGTCCTTCTACTTTGGAGCAGTAGGAGAGCATCCTGACAGGCAACATCACTGCCTGGTTTGGGAACTGTACTTCTCAGGTCAGGCGGGCCCTGCAGAGGGTGATGCGTTCAGCTGAACGTACCACTGGAACTACCCTCCCTTCCCTGCAGGAATTGTACACCAGGAGGTGTAGTAGCAGAGCTCGTAGAATCATGAAGGATCCTCCCCACCCCAACAACGGACTGTTCCAGCTGCTGCGGTCAGGCAACAACTACTCAGTCAGAGAGAACAGAGAAACTGAGACGGAGTTTCTTCCCGCAAGCCATAAGAACTGTCAATGCTGACCTCACCAGGGGTCCTCACTGTACCACTGTACCACACATAGGCTCCACTACCTTACTGTACTGTATGTACCATACTGTGGTCACACACATAGGCTCCACTACCTTACTGTACTGTATGTAGCATACTGTACCACATACTGTATCACTGTTCTGAGTCACTGCATACGGTGCTGTATTTCTACTCTGTTCGGTGTTACCGTATTGCTACGCCTTACTGTTGTATACTGTGCTGTATATCTCGCACACACTACCTCACTTTATTCACATGCCACTTTAATGCACATACTGTGTCTGTATGTACATAATAGCCTATCCCAGATACATAAGTCTATTCCCTTTATTCCTATTTTGTACATTTTTGGATTGTATTCTGCATTGCCTTTGAGTTCTTATTGTATTTTATTCTATATATTTTATTTTATTCTATAGTAATCAGTTAGTTAGTCAAGTAGACATTTTTAGGTAGCCATTGTGTTCAGTCTAGAACATATTGTGTGTAATCACCGGGTGCGTTGCATTGACATTTCACTGCATATATGTATGAAAGTATGTATGTATGTGACGAATAAACCTCTTGAATCTTGAATCTTGAACTTGTTAAACTGGAATATTTATAGCTGTGGAATAAAGGATGTGGTCAAGTGAAGTTGCCTTTCCTTACATTTTGTACAATCTAGGAGATTATGTTATTTCCCTACAGAACTTGGCCGAAAACTTGAGTGGAGACACCAGAATGCAACCATCCCTTGGAGGACAGCATGCACCTTACAGACATAGATGTGAATGCATCTTCTGGCCTTTATAAGGGCTTTCTAAATCACAGGACTTTCAGAATGTTGCTATTCAAAGATTAATTGAATTTTAAATAAAAATGGCACTTAGGTTTTGTCCTCGTTTCCCTAATTCTTTTTTGTTTCTGAAGGATGAATCCGCTTCAGCTGGAAGTTTTCAGTCACTAACCCGTCAATTTATTGTATTTACAAATTATATAAATACATGGTACATACATAATAATTTAGAAATGATTGTCTAAAGATGAGTTTGCTCTGTGACTAAGAATGTAATTTCTGGTAGTAATGTTTGCATTTTTACCAAGTATAT
Organism: Zeus faber; assembly: GCF_960531495.2. NCBI lineage: Eukaryota > Metazoa > Chordata > Actinopteri > Zeiformes > Zeidae > Zeus > Zeus faber. The sequence continues at coordinate 37,353,584 of NC_137189.1, forward strand.
GACAATAAACTTGAAGCTTTAAACAAAGTAGTTCAAACTGTAAAAACATACACAAACTTAGATCCTTGCCCATTCATCAGCTGTATGCAAAACATATGCAACCTAGTATTCCAGAGGTGGTCTTACTGACACTTGTGTTTTGCATACGACTAATGAGTGGGTTTGGCATGTATCTAGTGGCTCCCGCATTGCTTGCCTAAAATGCTACGACTGCTGTCTGGTACACCAAGACGTCAATATTCGTAAAGTCATCCTTGATTGTGAATATGATTATATGTAAAAATAAAGAAAAAAAAATGCTTATGATAATCCAAAGAAACTGCACTCATAAATAATGCCACACTTTTTACAGAAACACACAACACACCCACAGCACAGGAATAAAATCACAATCAAAATAATTATTCAGGCGGCTAACCCCGAAGCTTGTGTATTGTCCATTGGGTCTGGAGACGTGTCCTGTATCCTCCAGACACAGCAGCTTGGGATAACCAATCTTTTCCCCCTGGCCTAAACGACCACATCACCACAAAACAAATTGTCTGTAGGCAGTGTGCCTGTACTGCTGCTGTTCTACCCCCGGTTTCTGGTCATCATCAATGGCAAAAATGTCATTCCAGGCCGTACGGGCCAGCTTCAGGACCCCTAATAAGATGTAAAAGTTAATATTGGCAAGGTTGGTCTGCATGTCCGTGCAGTAGGTGTATGTGCACCATGGGTGTTGTCCACTGTCCAGAATGTGTGGACCAGGGCTTCATCAGAAAATGTGAGTAAATTGAAGATCATCCCGGGTCATCCTTTTAGTGAACTTCACAAGGAGCTGGTCCTTCTGCTGGCTCGACAGGGCTTACACTTTGGCCTGTGAAAGGAACAGAAAGAACACTACTGAAAACACAGTTTGGTGACTTACTGCCACAAGCGCATTATATGGTTTCGGAGTAATGTTAGAAGATACAAACCAGCACTTCTGCTGTACATTCTGCCTGGAGTTCCTCCATTCTCTCCCAGTCCTGAGGCTCAATGCCCTTGCACGCCCTCTCCCTCTACCCCTACCTCCTACACCTCCCCTCCCTCTGGCTCTCCCCCTCCCCCAACCTCTGGCTTCTCTCCCCATTGGTCCCAATTCAGAGGATGAGGCGGTTCCACTACTTGAATCCTGTAATGAAGGCATAAAAAAAAATCCTGCTTAGCAGTTATACAAGTTCATTTCAAAGGTACAAGTTCAAAGGTTCATTCCACATGGAGAAGTGAGGTAATATCTGTTAATCAGAGCAGAGTACAATGATTATTTACCACATATTCTTGGATCATTTGTAATTTGGGGTATGTCAGGCCGAAGCACATCTGCTTTTTTATCTGTTTGGGGAATATATATTTGTGCTCGGCCACCATACATAAGTCTATTATTGTGAAACAGTGACATGTTTACATTGTGTAGCTTGTTAGGGTACATCTCATTATAATTAGTTAGATGGCCAACAACCTTCTATTGTTGTATTGCTATGTGATAAATGTGGAATATAGCACAGGCAAATCTGATGACACACTACTTACTGTAAATCTGCGTACGCTATGTTTTAGTTGCATTGAGTATACTACCTGAATAAACTTGTCTTTTGATTTCTAGAGGGCTTTGTGGGGCAGAAATGTGTGTCTGGAAATCAGTTAGGCTGTCATGCCGATCTACTTGTTCGCATGAAAATCAACGGACAGAAAATATGTCATCACATATGACATGTCACATGTCACCGTCTCCGTTGCGCAGATTCTTTCATTTTGTAAAAACATACACACGCTACCGACCCATTTCACTACACATACTAAATAGTTTTCATCTGCTTTCAAGTCTCGATTACAGACTAAATGAATGAACAAACTCATGCTTTTTCCCCTAATGTATTCTTCTAACATAACTCCCGTCTCAACCCCGACGCCAACCCCTGCTATGGTTACTTGTTTGTGTGAAGCAAAAAACGCCACTCAAACTATGTGATTACAATGCAAGGCATATCATTACAACAGCTTTTGCCTGTTTGCCAAATTCAATATAAAATTGTGACAATTTCAATTTACCTCTTCACTTAACTGTATCTTTCTTCTCTGTTATTTACAAAGTGGTGTTGATCATTTACACAGAGCGTGAGGAAAACGTAAAGCGATCCAGTTGCCTTTGCGACAGCGGCGCAAACAATAATACCACTTGGAAACGCTGGGGGGGGGGGGTTAGAAGCTGTCAAACCACGTTTATTTGTGCTGCCTTTTATTACAGCACTACATTTAAAGGATGGTCTTGACGGCTCTACCCTAAATCTAAGCCCTTGGATGCGTACAATTTTTTTTTCTGTCAATAAAGTTTGGATTAAAAAAATAAATCAAAACGCCCGATACAGTCGCACTAAGTCTATCCCCTCGCACACTTCTCAGAAAGTCGGTTTGGGCAATAGGATTATATATATAGTCTGTATCTCTCTTTGTAAACCGGGGAAAAGAGAGATTATCTGAGTGCTCTCCGTCGCCGGCCAAAGAGAGCCGTCCAATTACCGTGGATAAGTTCTTTAAGAGGCTTTATAAACACAGTCCTTATAGTTTGTGGCCCTGTTTATTGTCCCGATGATTATCGCCGGACCTCGTATATATATCCCAACCGCTCTGCGCGTGGAAAGAAAAGAGAATGTTTAACTGTGGTGAGAAAGAAAAGGTTTAATGGCCTGAAAGAACCAAGAATGAGAGAAATAAAGCGCTGGTGTAAGAAAGAGAAATGGGGAGAAAACGCTGAGCCGTAGAGCACAAGATCAACTGCAGCGCTAGATGAAGAGAGAAACGTAGGAAGGAAAGGGGGATGCAATGAACACGGGAGGAGGAAGATGGTGGCAGAGAATGGTCTTGGTTAAAAGAAGAGAGATCGCGACCTACGACTGGAAGCACAACATTTCTACATTCCACCACATTTACTACAGACAATTGAACTATGGTTGTGCTTTTGTGAGTGTGTGTGGGTGCGTGCGCGCGTGTGTGTGTGTGTGTGTGTGTGTGTGTGTGTGTGTGTGTGTGTGTGTGTGTGTTTTTCTATCGCCGTGGTTGGCTGACGGGGTCCTTGAGGGGTTCAAAACATAATAATAAATGTGATAATAAGTGCCTCGGCATTGGCGGGGAACATGTTTGATACAATTCAATGGAAGAATTTACATTCACATGGGTTACATTGGTTATTTCATAGATTTGAAAGGCCTTAAAAAAAAATGTACAAAATGGATTACTTCTAATAAAAAAAGAATAATTCATTAAAATAAATCAAAATGGGGACAATTAGGATGTTGCTGGCCAATGTGGAGGGAAAAAGACAAGAAAAAAATATATAAATACAAAGTTTAGCGTGTTTAACGTGAAATGTGGTTATCGTGAAAATACAAAATGTTTGAAAATTAAGCTGAATTTTGAGCATTGTGAGTATAGAAATTGCTATACTCATTTTATTTATTTATTTTTGTTTCTTTATTGTTCTATTAATATTGTGTTTCAAATACATTATTGACATTGTTCAAATTTGACTTTTTGAATTTGAAAAAAAGTACATTTTTGGACAAAGTTGTAGGCTTTTTTTTTACTAAATAATTTGAAAGAGTAAGGAATGGAAGGTATTTTCAGTACTAAGTACTAAATAGCTCTGGAGTCTTGATTGTAAGGTCAGTATTACTTGATTGTGCTGACATGACATTACATCACTAGGGGTCCATCCCCGAAGGGGTGCTATTGTTTAATGAAAAACTGACGTCAGTAGTCTATCGATGTTGTGGATCCGCCACACTCACAGACAATATTAATAAAATGTGTATCCAGGGCAGGCCCGACATGCCGTCGTCCTAGTTTGATCTAGATCGGTCTGAGATTGTGGAATCATTGAGTAAAACATCTGTAATTTTTGTAATTGCCGCAACACACGCGTCATGCACAAATGACGGCTGGCATAGCTCATCCGATGAACCCACAGAAAATCTGAATAAGATTTGTATTTGGGGCAGTTCCAGCATGGCGTCCTTCGGAGTTTCATCCGATTTACACTTAAAATAAATCATTTTGACAGAATTAAATCATTCTTTTGAAACTTCCGTTCACAACTCAGAGCCGAGGCTGACCGTTCTGACTCGTCACACCGACCGAAATCCAATGAACCGGGAGTCGTGAAAATTTGGTGAATCTTTTTGACCGAGTCGGTCATATAGAGCCGAATCTCCAAAAAAAGAGTCAAACTCTTCATCACTAGTGTGTGCGATGATATGTACGCGCTCATTCCACATTCCCCGCCTGAATTGGGCTCCTAACACGGACCTGAATGATGGATAAGCACTCTGGGAACCGAGAAGTTTCCTCTTAACTCGTTTGAGACTAAAACCACGTTTGACATTTCTGACATTTGAGGGACGTTTTGACATTTGAGACATGACAGGCGCTTTTCACCTCGGAAAAAAAAGAAAAACATACATATATATATTTTTTTTTTTCCTGGGGAACGAGATTGGTGTCAGAGGGAGGGCGAGCGAGGGAATGAGGATATTAAAAAGAAAAAAAAAAAAAAAAAAAAAAAAAAAGGCTACGAGTCGGAGTGATTCCGGTAAAATATTAATCAAGCGCGTGGCTTTGATAGGCACTGGAGGTGGCACCTCTGCCGCCGGGACGTGCCGGCTAGAGTGAGTGAGAGAGAGAGAGAGAGAGAGAGAGGCTAGGGGGAATGAGAGAAACATTTAGCTAACTCATGGTGACTCTTCTACAGGGTAAAAGAAAAAGGTTCTGTCGAATAACGTTTATATTTTCGGGATTTTTTTTCCAAATATTTAGAATATTTTTTTAACAACTTGAGAAAAAATTCCAAATATTTCCACCTTTTGGACTGTTTTTATCATCTTATCAATATTTAGAATACTTCCTTTCTGTGTTTCATGGGCATTATGTGTGCTGCATTAAAATTGCCATTGAGCCATACCATGTTCACTCTTCCACAGGGTCAAAAAATATTGTAAAAATGTTCATATATAGTGGGGTGTTTGCACCCGGGGCCAGGGAATGAGGCAGAGGCAGGAAACCATTTTATTGATAAGTCCAAACCAAATTGGACGTGGGCCAAAACGGAAAAACAGAAAGCCTTCGCTGGCAAATCACAGAAACGTCCACGTGTACAGTATCAGCACAGAGGTAGGTCCGGGGCTTACTCCTGTCGGTGCGGCGTCTCCGCCATGCCCCCACCGCCTCACTGCGGGGGAAATCACAGCTTAAGTCACTTCCTGGTTTGGGGTCAAATCAGGGGAGCGCATCCCTTCATTCGCCCCGATCCGCAGCAGCTGAGCGGACCCGGATGGGAGCCTGCAGCGCCTGTATTTGAATTTTTTTTTTTTATATATATATTTGTTTCTTATCTAAAAATATTTAGATTTTTCTTTAGAATTTTAAGAATATTCATTCTTTACGTGTTCCATTACCGTCGTGTATGCTGCCCGTGTGCTTTTAATAATAACACATATTTCATGTTTCAAATTTATTTAATAATGTTTTGAATGTTTTTTTAAAGATATATTATGGGTATTTTCAATCATTTTGCGAATATTTTAAATATTCTTAGAATATATTTTTTTCCCGTGTTTCATGGGCGTGTATGCTGCCCGAGTACATTTAACTGTTTTATCGCGATTGCACAAAAGTTTTTCAAATTTCAATCAATAATCGATTGATTGAGGGAATATCGGCGAGAGAGAGAGAGAGAGAGAGAGAGAGAGAGAGAGAGAGAGAGAGATAGGTGGGCTGGAAGGAGGAGAGGTGGTGCAACCCACGTAATTACATGAAATGACATTTTGGACAGGCTGCAGCGACAGCCAGCTAAGGAGTGGGAGGAGGAGGCAAGACAGGGAGGAAGGAAGGAAGGAAGCAAGGAAGGAAGGGAAGAAGGAAGCAAGGAAGGAAGGGAGGAAGGAAGGAAGCAAGGAAGCAAAGAAGGGAGGAGAGCAAGCGTGAAGGAGACAAGTGGATGAAGCGAGGGGAGAGGGGGAGCGGGGCAGAGAGGGCGGAGCGGGCGGAGGAGCGGGAGGAGAAGGCAGTGCGAATGGATGAGGAGAGGCGGGAGAAAGGGGAGAGGACACAGCAGGGGAAGAGGAAGAGGGGAGCGGAGGAAAGGAACGGGCAGTGGGCGGGGGTGGGGGCGGCCAGGCGAGGGAGGAAGGAAACAAGGAGGAGTAAGAAGCGGGGGGGGGGGAGGGGGGAGGGTGGAGGAGGGAGAGGGTGGTTGGCGTGGCGGAAGGAAGGGCCAGCCAAGTAAGCACTTTCCTGTCCATTTTTCATCAGGCGGGCTAAATTAGGCCAACCCCCCCACCCCTCTCTCTCTCTTTCTCTCTCTCTTTCTCTCTCTCTCTCTCTCTCTCTCTCGCTCTCTCTCGCCCGCCTCTGCTCTCTGCATTCCTGACACATTCTCCGCCCCCCCCCCCCCTCACCCCATCCCACCCCCTCACCCCACCGGCGTCCCTCAGAACACCCGTCCTCAGCATCCTGCCCCGCTCGCCGGACTCTGATTTATCTGTCGGCGGGCGGCGTCCATCACGTGTGCAAAACCTTCACCCACCCATCCATCCATCCATCCATCCATCCATCCATCCATCCATCCATCCATCCATCCAACCATACATCCATCCATTCATCCATCCATCCGTCCATCCATCCATTCATCTATCCGTCCAGCCGTCCGTCCGTCCATCCATCATCCATCCATCCATCCCTCCATCCATTCATCCATTCATCCATCCATTCTATCTAATCTATCTTCCTTTCTCCGTCTTTCTGACTCCTGATTCTGGACTCGACCACTTGCGTTGCGGGATTTTTTTCATGTTATACCTTTTTTTTCCCTTCGTTTATTTTCCCACGTTTCACCGCGATCGGCCGAATAAAGAGACGGTCGGCGAGCGTCGGGCGCAAAACCCTCCGCAAACCGACAACTGGCGTCGTTTTTTGTTTTTTTCAAGTCGGTGATAAAATAGCGCCGCCGTATGGGACTGGCACCGGGGGGGAGCGGCTGCATCCCCCCCCCCCCCCGAGACTCCTTGAGCGACTGGTTTGCTCCGATACGATACGAATCTTTTGAATGACTCGGGAGTCACTACGGCAAAAAGGGTCGTTCTTTGGTTTTGTTCGTGACTCCGTATCCGCAGCCAGGCACGCACAGAGTGGGAGAGAGTGAGTGAGCGGATCTACGACTTGGAAAATGAAAATAACTACTAAAGAGAGGAATTGAAGTGGGAAAAAAAATGGCACTTGAGATGAGTCTTATTAAACGTGACATTTCTACTCTTTGTATTCCACCGAAATGAGTAACTGTGACAATCACTGAAAGATTCCTCCAAGGAGTCCATTTGCAACTCAGAGCCGACTCTTCTGATTCTCCTTCGTCGTTCATGGAAGGCGCTCCCTCGCTCGTTGTGCGTTAGTTGCCAACTGAATCAAGCAAAAGAAGAGTCGGAAAAACGGAACCATTCTTGACACCGGGTGACTCGCCAAGAAGCCATTCTCAGAAAAGAGCCAAAATTTTCATCGCTACTGGTGATTTGATCCTGTGCAGAATTCGATGCTGTTCCACTGGTTCCAAAAAAAAAAAAAAAAGAAAAGAACAGCTGGTGAACAGGTGAAAAATTGTTTTGACAGCAAGGCAAATTTTGGGGGATTTTCTTGGGGAACGTTTCCTTTTGTTTCATAGTCTGAAAGGGACACAGTGTTTTTCCACAGTCTTGTGATAGTTAGGTATTGAAGAATAATCATGTGAGACATATTAACTGTAGTTCATTACCTCGCTGCCGCTAAACTACCCAGTACAGGCACACAACTCCATAGAGTCGTAGGCTGTCACGCCAGGTTAATAGGTTCATAGGAGCTTTGTGAAGCCCCATTGAAAACGCTGGCAGCAATTAAAGCCTTCATAAGGCCATAATGAGTCCTCTCAGTAGAGTGAAACTAACCAAGGTAACCTCTGCTGTGGGGCCAAGGCGCAAAAAAAAGCAAAATAATAAAGTGGGATACTCAAGGTTCTGACAAAAAAGAAACTGCGATCTCATGGCTTCTTAGTCTACACTACGTATGTATGTCTGTATGTATGTATGTATGTATGTATGTATGTATGTATGTATGTATGTATGTATGTATGTATGTATGTATGTATGTATGTATGTATGTATGTATGTATGTATGTATGTATGTATGTATGGATGGATGGAAAGATGGATGGATGGATGGATGGATGGATGGATGGATGGATGGGGGGACGGTAGCTCAGGAGGTAGAGCTGGTGGTCTAGTAATCTAAAGGTTGCTGGTCCCAGGCTCCTCCTGCTAGCATGCTGTAGTGTCCTTGAGCAAGACACTTAGACCCCTAATTGCCCCTGATGGCTGCGTCCGTCAGTGTTTGAATAATTGTAAGTCGCTTTGGATAAAAGCGTCTGCTAAATGCAATGTAAAGGATGAATGGATGAATGGATGGATGGATGGATCAATGGGTGGGTGGATGGATGGACAGAATATATATATGTCCATACTTATACAGTATGCTAGATAGATGGATGGATATAATGTAAAATAGATGTATATATGGATACACGTGGATACATGGATGGATGCATGGGTACATGAAAGATGTACAGACAGATATTTATCTATCTGTCTGTCTGTCTATTTATCTATATTTCTGTTTAATAAGCATTGTAAAACATCTTAACTGAACTTGAAAATATTCTTTCCCTCCATTAAATACTTTGCAGCATTTAGTGCAGAGTTACTTCCAGAAACTCCAGCGCCGACATCCTGATCAGCCTGGGAACCGGTTCCTCACACGGACCTTCCAGCCAGAGACTTACAATGTAATTACCCCCACCCTCCCCCGAAAGTAAAATAATGAACAGATAGTACCTTAATTGGGCGGATTAGTCGCCTTTAATTACCCGCTCTCCACCGCCACCAGCACCTGGTAATGAGATAAGAAGGTAAACGTGCGAGCGTTGAGCACTAACGAAACAGCTAAAGAATGGCTCCTCTCAGGATCCGTGGAAAGGCCGGCGGATTTGGCGGTATTCTTCCCCCCCTCAAAGTATTGTGCCAGCGCGGCTCGTACGTGGCCAATGCACTTTTGTTTTCATTAAGGCTTTCTCGCTGGATATGAGTGAAAATTGAAGAAGAAAGGAGAAGGCGATAGCGCTCTTCCCATCCTGAATGTTGATTGATTTTGCTCAAGGGGGGCGTTGTCCATCAACAAAAGCAATGCCAATATCATACCTTCCTTATACACCCAGAGCGGTCTCTGGGTGTCTCTGGTGTGTAATAATTGCAATGGACAGATGGATAGGTATGGGAAGATAGACAGACAGACAGCCATCCAGACAGACAGCCAGACAGACAGACAGATAGATAGATAGATAGATAGATAGATAGATAGATAGATAGATAGATAGATAGATAGATAGATAGATAGATAGATAGATAGATAGATAGATAGATAGATAGATAGATAGATAGATAGATAGATAGATAGATGGATGATCTATCTCCAACACATCAGGTCTTGTGGGGTGTTCCCTGTATGCAGTGGTAGCAAAAGTGGTCCAGGGGAGGAGGAACCAGCGAACCGGTGACAGGGTCATGGGGGCCCATGGGCTCATCGATGTACGTGGGGAATGAAGTCCAGCCCGTCTGGTCTGATCCCACAGAAGAGCTACTATAGCACAAAATGGTGAAAAAGTAAATGCTCCTATGATAGAAAGGTGTCAGAACACACAATGCATCACAGCTTGCTGTGTATGGGGCTGTGTAGCTGCATAGTGCCCAGATGTGGCAGATAGTGCCCATGCTGACCCCTGTCCACCTCTGAAAGCACCTACAATGGACACGGGAGCGTCAAACTGGACCATGGAGCAATAGAAGAAGGTGGCCTGGTCTGATGAATCACATTTTCTCCTACATCATGTGGATGAACAGGGTTAGGGTCCGATCCGATCGAGCATCTGTGGGATGTGCTGGAAGAACATATATATATATATATATGTATGTATATATATATATATATATATATATATATATATATATGATATGGGTCGTGAACACAGTCTATTTTATAGTATAGCAATATAATATACAGTATACAGAATTGCAGAAATTGTTATTATAGAGTGATCAAGTTATGAATAGTGAAGTTCGCATATCATTTAAAGAAAGTGCACATTGCGTCACTTCAAAAATTAAAAGAGCGATGCTAGAACGGCTGCACATCACCTGTTTCCCTTAAAGTTCATTTTAACGACTTTAATCGTCGAGCTTCAATCTAATTTTCATTTCCATCCCCGTCAAGTCATCTGGCGATAAGTGAGATATCCTTCCATCCAGCATCCATCCATTTTCTCCCATTCTGCACAAAAATAACCCCCAAATTTTAATAATGTCCATTTTTTTCACCAAACACATTTATTTTGTTTAAATAAATCATAGAACTTATAAGAGGCCTCATGATAATAAACACTTGAGTGATGCTACTGTCTCTTGAAGTTGCAAAGCATCTGCTCGGTGTTGTGTTGCCATTTTCATACCCGGGCTAAGTTTCTTTTTTTATTGTTGTTGTTTTTTTCAGGCACCTAATCTGTTTTTATTCAGCGCCCGGGGACAACAGTAGCAGAAGGAGCTTGGCAGAAAGTCGTAACGTGAAGGCAACCGGGCTGTTGGTATGAGCTTCAACGGAATCTGTGAAAAGTCATATTACTCAATGTTCCTTAAGCAAAACGGGCGTGCCACTTCGGGTCTTGCAAGTGGCTGGATAATGGGAAATAAACATGGTAAACAGACTCAAAAAAGCATTTTAATTGGCTGAAAGTTGAATTCATGAGCTCTTAATTTCAACAACTTTCAATTAATTTGACTATTTCTCTATATTTGGCTATTGCATTTGAATTCTATTCAAATTGTTTGTTTTATTCCAATTTTTTCAGACTTTTAATCTTCTTCATGCTAATTGTCCTTAGAGAAACGCACCGATTATCACCACGACAAATTCCCAGTATATGTAACTGACTCTGATTATGATAAAATATTGAAACATTGTTTTTTTTTTATAATTTAGCACTTGCTGCAGCAAATGAAAGTATATATATATTAATATATATATATATATATAGATAGATATAGCCAACATCTCGCACATTTCTAAAATGGCCAGGAGCAGCCAAATAAGTTGAAAAAACCTTTCTTGAAGGAAAATTCGATTTTTCCAGATTCGTGTTCCTTTGTGGGTTTTTTTAATCTCTCAACATATTCTCAAAACCGAGTTTGATTTATAAATAGTAGAAAAATATTAAACGGTGGAGTTAAATATTCCCGTTAGATAACATGGGGAAGTGCTGTTCACTTACCGAGACGCGACAACAACATTGATCAATCGTTTCCTTTACAGCGACCGTCCAGGTGAATATATATATTATCAAATCTCAAACAGTCTCAAAAAGTATTACATTTAACTCTCTGAGGCCTTCTGAATGGGAAAACTACAGTAATCTAAAAAAAGAATTATTATTATTAAGACACCGGAAATGGATGGAATTTATCCGTTTTAAGAACTCTGTGTTGAATTGGCTTTGACATGGAGACGCAGGGGGGCCCGGCATAACCGAGACCCCCCCCCCCCCAAAAAAAAAACTAGCCCCCGCTTTTCCCCCGTCCTCACACCAGAACCCGTTCAGACGTGGAACATGTGGGCGAGGCTCTAAGGCAAAAAAAACTAACGTGTGAGAACACATGAGAACCTGTGAAAAAACCTCTCGCTTACTGGCTCATTAGCGGCTCTTTGCCTCTTTTAAACGTTTGTCACAGCTAGAAATGACAGACTCCCGACAGCCATTAGGTGGTGAACACTACGTCTAGGTATGACTCGCTTTATTTTTGTCTCGCCAAGCTCGAGGCGGTTCGAAACATCTCGATACCGCAGCCCTTTTTACGTCTGGGACGCCCACGGGGCGAAACCGCCACGCACATTGGCGACGACGCGCAAACGCAAACAGACGCAAAACAAAGGCAAACAAACGGGAGCTGCAACCGAGGGGCGGGACAAGTCGAGGAAATCTGATCAATGTGTGGGAGCTGGCGAAGGTCAGCTCCGAGCGCGTCCGGTGCAATCAACAGCGGAGGAGGAGGAGGAGGAGGAGGAGGACGATGGCGGCGACCGCCCATGAATCACAGAGCATTAAAGTCTTCCTTGACTTCCTTTCTCCGCTGGACATAATTGAAAACATCCAGGGAAGGAACATTTTATATGTGTTTTCTCGCTACAAATTCTTTCGCATTCTCTAGAGTGGACAGACGAAACGAGGTCGTGGACTGCGTGGGGGGGTGGCACCGCGGCCGGCAGAAGGCGTGTCTCGCCCGCCCCATGGAAAAGTCGCCGCCTCGATCCGACTCATCGGAGCACAACCTGGGAGACTTTCCAGTCAGTCCTCAGTCAGTCCTCAGTCAGTTCTCAGTCAGTCCTCAGCTATTTTTTGGAGGAAAGCTGGAGGAAACCCAAGGACCCGGAGGAAAGCAACATGAAAGCTTTGACTCCCCTTTTGAGACTGGTGGTTTTTGATGTATTTGATTTTTTTTTTGGTATAATGCACAATGAGCGAGGAAGAATGGACTGTTGAGTCAGAGGAGTGGGATGGGCCCTGAAATTCTCACAGGAGTCATTTAATTTGTTCACAATTATTTATTTTGTTGAAATGCAAAGTGTAAATCAGTCACGTGTAATGTGAACAATACCGTGACCCTTTTTCGACATTTTCGTTCATAAGTCGAAGGTTCACTCACTCGCCCCCTCGCTGAATGGTCACTCACAGATCAGGGCTCTTTCCGTTCACGAATCTACAGTTGGACCGAGTGCCCGTGTGCCCGGCTGTAGAGGATGAGTCACCAATGAACGACTCCTTTGCCCGAGTGACCCCAACTCACGGGTCATTTAAAAGGATTTGTTCGCTATGAACGAATCGTCCCTGAGTCATTACTCCACACAAAGCAGCTCTTACCATCAGCGGGATTAGTCCTCAGAAGGTTCTTCACGCACCGATTGGTCGAGGGAGGTCGCCGTAGGCGATCCCTGACCATGAAATGAGAGGCTCGGTCTTCCCTGACTGAGCTGCAAACGACGGCTTCTCGTGAATCCAGGTGCGACTTGCGAATGGAGTCGGTACGTCATTCCTTCCCCCCAAATCCACGTAGCCCTCACAGCTTCCTCTCCTCGCGATTGAAACAAAGAGTTTGATTTCACTGAATTCAATTTCATTTCGAATCCAAAAGACATCACGCGCCAAAACTGGATCAACGACCATTATGGATAAAAATGCCTGCTAAACTTGACGCTACATACGACGCGCTCACCGCGCTTAGACGGGGAAAATCGTCAGTATCTGGCGCCCGGTCAACGTTTCTTTTTCAGGCTTCATAGCCGTCGGCGCAACGGGGACAAAAAGCTTTCCTTAATTACCGGGGCTCCCCGGCAACGGCACTGTTCTCAGGGAGCTTAGCGGTGGCGGCTTCCCGTGTAGCGCTGGAGGGGAGATACAAACACGGTGCCCCCCCCCCACCCCCATTCCCCCAATACCACCACTTGGCCTCTAACTCTCTCTCGCTCTCTCTCTCTCTCTCTCTCTCTCTCTCTCTCTCTCCCTCTACTTGCATTTAATTTGCACACGCACACCGATGTCCACTAGGTCATGGAAGCTCAATCAGACAGTTTAAGCAGCCCAAACCGAATGTTCCTGTGTGTCTAATATGATTCTTTTTTTTAATCATTTCTCTTTTTGGGGGGAAATGAGAGAGCGTCATCCGGATGGGAGTCGCTTATGCTTCCCCTGGAACACGAATCCCGCCCAGCCGCAGTAATAATGAGGACTTACTGAGCGCTGAGGCCGCCACGACAGCTTTCCCCGGTTCCGGTTCCGGTTCCAGCTCCGGTTGCCGGAAAGGGAACCTTCAAAATCCCAGCCCTCCTCTCTTATCTCCTCCCGTGTGTCTGTTCTCCTCACCGGCTGTGGTTTCATCTGTGAAATGGGAATGCAAATCATATTTAGTAGTGGGTGAGTGTGAACTGGCAAGGCAGAACATTCAATTCAGTCTGATATTAACGAGTGCAAGAGAGGAAGGGGGAGTGAGGAAGAGTAAAGCCCTTCGTTCGCCGGGTGTTTGTCACTGGTCCAATTGTACAATGGCAGTAATATGGGATTTAAAAGGTTTATTCCACCAATTTCCATGCTCACCGCCCCCTTTTGCAATCACTAAGGAAGGAAACTTACAGCATAATTTAGGGGGTGACTTTTATGGCGACGATTTATTCATTGAGAATACAGGGTATGGAATTTCCCATATATACAGTACATACAGTTTATGTATATGACAGGTTGTTTAAATGTTACAAAACCTGACAAAAATGTTTTCCTCTAGCACATTTTTAAGTAAATTGTGTCAGTCCATGAAAGGTTGGGCTAAATTTTGAATGTGTGTGCAAGAGGCTAAGAAGTGATTTTGGTTGTATTGGCGCAACAGTGGGTGAGTAAAAACTCTAAATATTTACAAAAATAGAATATGTGAGTTAATAATTTAATACATATAAGTACATATAAGTGTACTGTATATAAGTATATATAAAATAATTATAATAACAATAATAATGTAATAAATATAGCTGCAGGCAGCAATGCATGGGGTTGCAGCAATTTGCTTTCCTGAAGGTTTACAGTATAATACATTTAATTGTTGGTAATGGAAAACACCCTTATGTTATAATCACAACACATCTGGCTTTGATGTACTGTACCATGTCGGGCAATAATGACAACGTGACGCAATGATGCGGTGGCGACTCTCTGTGACCAATTACTGTTTTCCGGGTTCTGTGCAACTCAGCATTACTACGAACACGAGTTACACTTTTCAGAGTTTCCATGGAACAAAGCATCGGCTCCTGCTGTCTGTTCTCTTGATCCAGCGCAAATCCTGTGCAAGGCAACCACTAAGACACAACCTGGACATCAACAGTATAACTAATTGGATGATTATGCCTACAAAGTGCCCCAATCCACAAACCAATCACGCTAGGCCAGTGTTCTGCTACTGGTAAATTTGCAACGGTTTTTCACTTACTCCTCCTCCAAATAAAGATGGATGTTGATCAAACTGGGACAACAATATGTCTGAGATGCACCAGAGCCAATAAGACCAACCATGTCCGTGGGCTCGGCGGTTGCCGGGCGGCAGACACTTTGAGCCGGAAAAATGCCAGAGAAAATTATTAATAAAAATCGAATCGACAAAAACAATTGGGTTCCTGGACCCCTAATTACAAATAATATTATTTATATAAATGAATAATAATAATATTAATAACAATGATGATCATATATATATATATAAATAATTATTATTAATAATCAATATATAGATATAATCATCATCATCATCATCATCATCATCATCATCATCATCATCATCATCATTATCATCACCGTCATCATCATAATCACAATTATTAGTATTATTATTATTATTATTATTATTTAAAATACATTTTATTGTATTATTATAATTTTTTTATTATAATTATTATAACAATCAATTCAAATCAATAATCTGTAATCAATTGAAAGAATGTAAAAATAAATGCAAAAATACAACACATACAATATTAGGGTAGCATTAGGTGAATTCAAATGGCCTATGTACTGTACGTCTGATCAGAATTTGGGGCACGCCTTGAAAATATTTTACCATTGAAAACTCCAGTGAATAAGTAAGGACTATGAATTTACAGAGTAAAATGTTGCTCTACATTTCTATTTTCATAATATCACACCATGCAAATGATAAAAGGCTCTCTGGAGAACGACAGCCACGGACTTAGAGCAAGTTAGAATCAGAGCGCTAAGTCCCTAGGGTTGTGTCAATTTCCATCAGCAGATATCCAACGTACACACTTATACATGTACTCCACGGTGTCGGCGGGAGCGGGAGGAAGGAAAACGAATGAATAAAACCCACCAAAAAATGAGTCAAGAATTACGAGGACGGCATACAATAATCCCGCTGAACTGAAATTCAACCCGTCCCGTTTTGTTTGCCCGCTCTAATCCGGGCACCAGCTGGCTGAGTCATTTCAATGCCTCCTCATGTCTCGCTCTAAACCCCCCCCCCCACCAAAAAAATGGTCCAAAAAGCAAAAAAAATCAAACCAACCTCAGTGGATGTTGCAAGACAATGCGGCGCCGGCAGTAATGAAAAAAAAAAAATGGCCGACTGTGGCTTTTGACAGAAAGTAGAAACTCCTCCAGCCGTATGGAAGTTGGAGGTTACATGCATATGTGTGTGTGTGTGTGTGTGTGTGTGTTGAAATTTTCGATCGGCTCATCATTTCTCCTCCCATCTTCCCCCTGAGTATCTACCGGATCAGAGGCCCCCGGAGAAAGAAAAGGATCTAAGAACAGATTTCATGAGCCCCCTGTGTGTGTGTGCGCGTGTGTGTGTGTGTGTGTGTGTGTGTGTGTGCGTGTGTGTGTGTGTGCACGTGTGCGCGCATGTGTGTGTGTGTGTGTGTGTGTGTGTGTGCTCATGTGTGTGTGCGCGCGCGTGTGTATGCCCGTGTGTGTGTTTACATGTGTGAGAGAGCGAGAAATAGTGACTGACAGCCATGTCGATTTTATGTATTTTTTTAATGGAAGGAATGAAAATAATTTCTCAAAAAATCTGGGGTCCTTGTCAATCAGGGAAGCTGTTGTTCACACTTGTGTTATTTTAGTATTCATCGATGATACATGATTATCCGTACAGTACGTTCCCGTGTGTGTGTGTGTGTGTGTGTGTGACCTGATTCATATCAGTTTATAAGTCTGTGAGTGAGAGCATTAGAGGGAGATTATATTGTGTGTGTGTGTGAGTGTGTGTGTGTGTGTGTCTTTGTTTAAAAACATGCCCCCCCCCCCCCCTTATATTTCCTGGGTGAATACGTTTGCCAAGGTCGCCACTCTCCCGGCTCTAAAACAGCGACGTCAGGGTTACTAAATACGACTCCTCACAAAAAAATAAAAAATAAAATGAGTGCAAAGCAGCAGCTGTCCGCATTGTTTAAGCGGCTTCCTTGATTCCGAACATATCTTTTCATCGCATGCACCGGAGAAAAATAAATAAACCCTCTCTCCGTCGTTTTAGGCATCAGTTATGGACTTTTTGTGGTGGAAAGTAACCCAGTATAAGCACGTGGTTACTGTAGTTAAAGGGGTACAGTATAACCCTGCTTTTCAGAATTCTACTTTTCACATTCCCTGGCCACGATGTATGTGCCCTAATTGGAGTTGCACCTTCAGTGTCAGTGGTGTACATGCCCTTATTTGGGGCTCCACCTTGCCTGGCTGTGATGTACATGCCCTTATTTGGACTTCTGCCTTCCCTGGCTATAACGTACAGTATATGCCCTTGTCTGGACTTCTGCCTTCAGTTTTTCAATTTTCAATTCACTTATCTTAGAATTAAAAATGAAAAAAATGTTTGTTTCTCAAAATGCCTGTTTAAAATACAATACAGTATGACTTAAAATGTAGCACTTCATAGTGCCGCTCCTATGCTTCCATGCTTCCATATATCTGAATTGTTCTCTATCAATTGTCGGAAATTCGTGATGCACCAGTTAACAGAAGGCAAATATAGGACACATATTATTTGGGACAGAGCACCGATTTTTAAGAGCAAGTACTTATAGACTTTTATTTAATTAGAAATTTAAATGTTGTGCTTTCACTTTCACCCGAGTAACGTTTTGTCACGGCATTTGTACTTTTACTCAAGTAAGAGGTCTAAGTACTTCTTCCATCACTGCACTCGATAACAAGTGCACGTGAGCACGGATATCCATGCACACACATAAGACGAGCCTGCGTGGCTTGCTGCTGTTTATAAGGTTGATATAGCATTTGCTTTAAAATCCGCCAGCTCCTTCCCAGTATCAAATTATAAAGACACAACAGGGTGCTGACAGAGCTGCAGCCATTTAGCTGACTCTATGTTTCACAGCCCGAACCCCCTTCACCCCACAGTCAACAGATCTATCTTGTCCGCTGAGTTTTATTTGCACGCGACTGGATGGAAGCAAAGAAGGAAGGGGGTGAATGGAATGACTTATGTCTCTACTGTCGCGATGTCCAAACATTTCAAGAGATATACTGAGTGGACATAAAGTTTCTTGATAAAACGTTTGGTGGCAAAATTGACTGTGATTCTCCTGAGGTCGAGCTCAGCCTTCCCTCGGGTTAGTCAGTTTCTCAAAGGATAAGTTTGTGGGGGGGAGCTAACATCCGGGTGCCCTGCGCTGAGCAAAGTCCGCTATGTGGATGGGCGCTCGGGGTCATGGCCAAGTGGGGCGTGCCCTGGCCCAGGGTATGGGTGGGCATGGGGCCCCCCCGGCTCGCCTGCGGGGCAGGCGGTTCGGACGGGGTGACAGTCTGTTGGCACGGGGCCTGGCGCGGGGCCTGCGGTCCATGCCTGGTGCCCGCGGCCAGGGTTCTGTCTGCGGGCGTGTCGGCTCAGAATCGACTCGCTGTTGTGTGTACGCCAAATATTTCAAACTCTATTCCGTTCCATATTTAATATACATAATATAGATCAATGGTGTCGTGTCTACATATTTTTCTTTATTGAAATGGTGAAGCTGTTTACTTAGCAAATTCAATTACCTCTCAAAACAATTACGTGGATAATCTTGCCATCCATCCCTTATCCCCTTGTTGAAGAAACATAATATAACGTGTTCCCTATTTTATCGATAGTTTACAGACGTTCTTCATTTATAAAACTGGGAACAATGCAGTGGTCTGAGCGTGGCCTCGCTGCTGGTCGTCGGTCCGCCCACTGCAACTGGATGAAGCCGAGCTCCGTTTGAAATACATTGCAGCCTGATGCTTTGCAGCGCCTGGTCGCCGGCGGTGTGACCATACCATAACAGTGTTAACACTGTTAGACACAAATGCAGGGCATTGAGTTACTCTGTGGTTTTATTTTTATGTGTTTTTCTTGTTTTCAATAATGTGCTTTCACCTGCATTTGTATGAGTTCAGCTCCAGCATGGTTTTTCCTCAACTTTATTGAAGTGATGAACACATTTTGGTAATATGAGCGTGTTTTTTTTTTTTTTTAATGACTGTCATTATCTACAAAATTTGCAAAGAAAAAAACGAAAAATATAAAGCAACTTCAAAGAAGTTGAAGAGTTGACAGTTGAAGAAGGACAGATAGCAAAATAGATAGATATTGAGAGATGTAACTTTTCTGTTTCACCCCAGGTTGAACAACGACAAAATCTTTATTGAGAAATTGAAAATGGTAAAATGTATATAGAGAAAGCATCCCACCGGTTATATGTAATTTGCACTCATATAGTTTGAAAACAGAGACAAGGAAGTGAATTTATACTTCCCAGATACTTCATGATCATGCATGGCTCCGGATCATCTTCTTCTTTTCATCATCCTTCCTCGATGGTGATACAGATCCCCTCTCAAGAGGCAATACAACATTTAAAGAGACAATAAGGCAACTGAGCCTCGTTCATGTGCCGAGCCAAACTCTTACGATTCCAGTTCATCGTTCACAGGAATCCTCTCTCGCTCTCCCGTGCGTTACACCGACTGAAGCAAACAACCGAAGAGTCTGAAAAATTTAACAAACTGTTTCCCTGAGCGTCTCGTCAAGAACCAAATCTCAAAAAAAGAGTCGAACCTTTCTTTACTATTCAATTGGACAGTTTGTCTCAAATCGTCTAATCTTTCGGATTTTCCCTTTTAATAGGATTATTTTTGAAAAAGTGCATTAACTGGCTTGTGCTATTCTCTAAACACAGAACTGCACATTGAAGGCAGATTAATATTGAAAACCGCCAGTTGCTGAGCCAGCCCCCGGCCAATGCCTTCCTTCTTCACGATCCGTGCGGCCCTAATGGGAAAAAACAGACAATCAATAAGCAACAGTCGCATACATCTCTTCCGCTCCTCATTGTCATCGCTCTCTCTCTCTCTCTCTCTATCTAGCTTGGTTGTTTTTGACCTATTTCTGGACCTGATGTGAATCATTCCTCGCGAGTAGAGGAAGAAGATTCTTTATTTATCACACACAACAACGCATGCTGTAATGGCAACCAATACAAACACTTCAAATTAATGCAAATGGCAAGTTTTCTGCTTTAACCCATCCTGGCTTGTCCTTCCTCCAGGGGACAGCCAGGAGAAGTGACACGTCAGGGGACCAATTACGATTGTCCATCGCTGTTCAGTCAATGATGGTCTGCATTTTTTTTTTCTGGGGGTCCTTACTGATGTTAGAAGGATGAAACCCCATGTGAGCACATGGAGAACATGCAAACTCCACACAGAAAGGCACGTAATGATGAGAATAGCCACCGGAGAGTAGTGTCAACAGCGCCTCAGGCGCCATTCATACACAAGACCGTCTTGCTGTGAGGCAGCAGTGCAATGCACTGTGCCACAGTACCCATCTTTTTGAGTAATGGATGACAGAGGCCAAAAGACAGATTAACCTTCCAAAACCTCCATACCCTCCTCCTCTTACTCTAACTCTTCCGCCTTAGCCGACCCTAAAACTCAGAGCTGAAACACGTGTTGGAAAGAAGGGTATTTTCATTCACTTTTTCGTCAATTGGGATTTCTCACGAGCTTACCCATCTTTTGGTAAATGGACAAACGAGAAAGATATTGAAGGGTCTCCCTTGATGTCGATGGCTTATTTGCTAGAATAATTTAAATTGGGGATAAGATTTGGGCCCAATCCCATTCTTTTTTTGGTTGAAAATGAAACCCTTGTGAATCAGCTAAGATAATCGTTCACTTCCGAATATTTACCGACTCAGAATGACCCACTCGAATTACCCAGCATCGGTAGTAAGTACGTGACGCATATTTTCCCAAAATCAGAAAGTTAAGTGGTTTTTGTTTTTCCATGTATCCTCCGTATGCCTCCGACAAAGTGTTTGCATTCGTCGGTGTCTGCAGAATCATCACGCCACCTTTTTGCATCAACGGCTGCTGAGGCTGCTGAGGCTGCATTTCCTGCGACACGACTGGGAGAAGAGAGGGCTGTGAGGGTTGTTTCAGATTTTAACTTGCATGCGCACACTACTCTCAAAAAGCAAAAAAAGAGATTATCATTTTCACTTTTTTTGTTGACGTGCGAGGACTCTTGGGTGGAGACCGCTATCAACCAAAAATCTATAAAATGAAGAGTCTGAACCAGAAGGGACGATCTGAAGGGAAATGCTGCAACACTGTCAAATGCGAAATGAAAGCTTCTGCTTAACTGACTCTGGCTCAAAAAAGGTTGCATATTTCGAGCTTTCCAGCACATTCAAAACAGAACTGTTTCAGCAAACTTCCATAGCTGTCAATACTATAGTCAGGGAGAAAGCAGTGAAACTAGGATTAAGAATGAATCGTCCCCAAACCCCACATTGACAACCACTGGTATAGGACAAGAAGAAGTTATTTCTCTGCTCCATGAAAAATGTAATAATAAAACGAATAATTTTTTGATCGTTGTCGAACAACATAAGCTCTGTTTTATAATTAACTGCCCAAAGGTACTCTACC
Source organism: Zeus faber (assembly GCF_960531495.2). Taxonomy (NCBI): domain Eukaryota; kingdom Metazoa; phylum Chordata; class Actinopteri; order Zeiformes; family Zeidae; genus Zeus; species Zeus faber. The sequence continues at coordinate 37,375,251 of NC_137189.1, forward strand.
GACATTGGAGGGCCTTAAAGGTTGTCTGGGGGAGGGGGAAGATAGCCAAGATGGGCTGGAGGCATGCTAAAGGAGTATGGGTACTAAGAGGGGTATGGATCCTTAAGGCGTAGGGATCTGAGAAGATTGACTAGTTTTGTATCATCTCCTTGCTCAGTGTTGAAGGCAAGAACTTCTTCAACATTGTAGCCAAGTAATGCTCCAACTTCCTGCTGAGTAAACGCTACATCAACACAACTGTGCAGAAAGGAGCCACAACACTGGGCATGGTGACGCAGCTCATCGGGGAGGCAATAGAGGGCAGAGGCAACCTGACTGTGCTGTGGCTGATCTTCCCAACACCAATGGCTCGATACCCCACAAGCTGGTCGAGGTGGCACTAGAGAGATACCATGTTCTCCCCAAGGTGAAAGACGTTGAGGTGTCTTGGAATGTGTGGCGTCCCAAGACAGCCCCATCGTATAAGATAATTACTAAGAGACGGTGCCAGGGGTCCCGAGAGAGAGAGCACATCACCAGGGGTCCCGGTGATAAGGGAGGTGAAATGTGACCTGTGACCTATGTAGGGAAACCAAATGGTCAACATTGTCTTTGTAGGGAAACCAAATGGTCAACGTTGTCTTTGGGCAAGCATAAAAGACTCGCCCGAGTGTCATTCGAGATAGATTCCATCCGGCTCAGTTCTCTCCTCGACGTCCATGGCAAGTCTAGTCTGATGCTGTTCTTTTGTAATAAATCTATTATTTTACTCAAGTCAGCGTCAGCGGTCACTCCTTCTTCATCAACACATCAAATTCATCAAGAAACTACTACGTAATCCTGGACTACTACAGCAAGTTCAGCATGAGGATCTCTTCTGGTCAAGTGACAGCTGATTGGCACCAGCTCAAAGTGGGAATCATCACTGGTTGCACCATCTCGGTAGCCTTCTTTGCTCTGGCCATGAATATGCTGGTGAAGTCAACAGAGACTTCTGAGGGCCTCTCGGCAAGTCCGAAACCAGGCAACTACCAATCAGAGCCTTTATGGACAACCTCATGGTGACGATAAAATCAGTGCCAGGAGCAAGATGGATCCTGCAGGGACGGAGAAGCTGGTGAAGTCTTGGGAAGGTCTTCAACAGCAGCCTGAAAGACACAGAATCCATCAGAGCGACCACCACTAATTGAACTGGAGGGCTGACTGAGAGCTGTGGACAGGTCTGGACTCCCTGGAAAATTCAAGGTCTGGATCTACCAGCACAAGATCCTCCAAAGAATTGGCCTTTGATGGTCTACGAGGTACCCATCTCAGTGGTGGAAGGCTTAGTGGATAGTCAGCAGACACCTTTGGAAGTGGCTAGGACTGCCGCGTAGCCTGAGCAGCATCGCACTGTATGGGAGGAGGAACAAACTCAAACTCCCATTCAGCTCAGTGCGGGAGGAATTCAGGGTGACAAGAGCCTGAGAGCACCTGCATCCCCGCTGCAGCACAAAGTCTTCTTGGGAAGGGTCACACAGAGCAGGGCCAGACTTGGAAGCACAACTTCAGCCGCTACGACGCTGCTCTAGTCAAGAAGAACATTTACATTTAGTCATTTATCAGACGCTTTTATCCAAAGCGACTTACAATTGTTCAAACACCGACGGACGCAGCCATCAGGAGCAATGAGGGGTTAATTGTCTTGCTCAAGGACACTACAGCATGCTAGCAGGAGGAGCCTGGGATCGAACCAGCGACCTTTAGATCACTAGACCACCAGCTCTACCGCCTGAGCCACCATCCCCTTTTGAGGAGGATGGTGAGGAGGAGGAGCTCCTACTTCACCAGCACCTCCTACTTCACCAGGAGGAGGCTGGTGAAGTAGGAGGTGCGGGCTGCAATGGAGGAGGAGAGAACCAGCAAGGCAGTGGCCATGAAACAACAAGGAGCCTGGATAAAGTGGGAGCAGGCGAGGGAGCGGAAGGTCACCCGAGATGACCTCTGGAAGTTGGATCCCCAAAGAATTAAGTGCCGTATACAGGCAGTCTATGATATCCTCCCAAGCCCATCAAACCTGTTCACATGGGGCAAAGTGGACACATCGGCTTGCTCCTTTTATGCCAAGAAGGGAACCCTTGAGCCCCCCCAGACCAGTGGGGCTTGTAGAACGGCACTTGAACATAGACTGAAACTTGATCAACGTCAGTCAGATCACCTGAACGAGGGTCTGTGATAAATGAAAGACCCAAAACCAGGGCTGACACAAAATAGTCGACCAAACTTTAGTCGACGAGAAGAGTCTTAGTCTACCAAGTTTTTCATTGGTCGCATTAGTTGCAGGAAAAAAAAAAAAACTCCATTAGGGAGCTGCGCCTTGTGAAAAGAAAACTTAATGTGAAACAAATTTTAACAGAAATAAATGCTCAGTCTCCTTGTTGATTGTTCTGACACATTCAGAAGAATAATTACTGATTTCGATGAGTGGCTTTTGCCGGTAATTAACAGGCTTCTCTTCATGCGTGGGCGCTGCAATAAATTGACTAGTCTAAAGGTCAGAATGCATATTGCCTATATAATTTAAAAAAATGTGTTTATTATGAGAGCCATTTGTAAACTTTACTCACATTCTTCAGCCAAATCGTATTTTAAATGCCCACGGCGGCGATGAACCCGGGCCGGGGACGTGGAGGGCGCAGCGACAGGGTTGCCAGGTCCCCTTTTTTTGGCCGGGGGGCCTGTGATGGCAATAAGTGTTGATGGGCTTTAAAAGCAGTATATATGGTTTGACAGGGGCATATTTTAAGTTCTGGTATTGGGCTGGTTTTTGGGCTGGTTTTACTGATATTATTTTATTTTATTCATTGTAATTTAAATGTGTACATTAATAACATAATAATAGGGCCCAATTAATCTAACCAATGTAATGTTTAACTCGCGTAATTAACATGCGGCCGGCTTTGTGCGTGCAGTAAGTTAAATTAATATTTTGAAGGCTGGTTATTTGTTTTGTATTCATCTGTAATGTAGCACAGTGTTAACAATGTTAATTATAACAGCATTTCTCAGCCCTGGAACTCAAACAATTTTCTGATGCCCCAAAAACATATATTTATATAATTTGATTGAATAAACGTGCAGCGATTAGTCGACTAATCGCTTGCACTGACGACTAATTGTCGACTAGGAAAATCTTTAGTTGGGCAGCCCTACCTGTAACAGCCAATGACTCCAGGTTACATCACTGATGATGTGTCCAAATACATGCATCAGCAGATGTATTTTAGAACTAACTGATCATTTTTTAACATTGTTGAACAACGTAAGCAGTATTTTGTAATTAAACAGACAACCGAAAAGTGAGACTTAGGCAGTTTTTTTTAATACTTGGCGGGGAGAAGCACTATCAACAAAAAATCTATAAAATTAAGAGTTGGAGCCAGAAATGGATGATCTGAAGGGGCGAGTCGTTCCTGCGTACGTTTGAAACCGGACTCTTTAAGAAGTTTTGGAGGACATTGGTGTGGGGATGGAGCGGATTAAGCGGGACCACAAAAGACTCATTTAAGAAAAAAATGTGTGTCACCTGTATGACACATGATCTCTTTAGTCTTCTTCATGACAAAGAAGCACTAAGGAGTGATGCAACTCCATGCAAAAGACCTGACACAAGACTGCCTAGCGATGGAGCACGGGCAATTGCTTACACTGGACGTGAATCTGTGCCGTGGAATTATTGATGGTATTAAGCAGCGTGGAGTTAACAATAGTCATAAATAATGGCTCAGATTTTTGGTAGGGCTAGAGGAGAGACTGCGGATCACAGAGCAATGGCAGTATCTATTATATATATATTATATAGATATATATATTTTATATCAATTATATCTATTATATTTATCTCTCTATCTCTGTATCTATCTCTGTATCTATCTCTGTATTAATCTATCTATCTATCTATCTATCTATCTATCTATCTATCTATCTATCTATCTATCTATCTATCTATCTACATATTAGAATTCTATAAAGTATATATAATATAATGAATTGCAATCAAATGCTCACATTTTATATGAATTTGCAATGTCAGGGTTTCAAATACAAGCACATATATGCTTTTAAAATAGACCAAAAAATCAATCAAAAAAATACAAATATGAAAAAATGAAATCAATAAAATCAATACATGTTGTCCATTTTAGTCGTGTTAGGTTACAGATTACATTTGGCTGATTTTTTTATCCTGTGTAGTGTGACATATTTGATGAATTCTGCGACAAATGTGAAATTATTTTTACATTATAGCTTTTACAAGTGTGTGTGCTTCTCAAGGTTCTGTGAAACACGTATTTTTATATTGACACTAATTACAAAATGTGTAATTCTTCAATTGTAAATGTTTGACGAGTTGAAGGTAATCAGTCAAACTGTTGATTATTTGTAAAATAGAGTGCACTGGGAAATTGGGAGAAGAGATGACAAAATATCACAGTATTTATAAAGATCACACACGATTTAAGAATTGTGTATAATAAAAAATGGCAATCTTCACTAATTCCAAAAAAGGAAAAAAAACAAAACACGTGTTACTATTATATGTAGTCGTATCACAAAAAGACAATATTCAGAAAGCAAATTTTTACCAAGACAGTTTGTAATATATCTATTACAAAAACTAGGCCATCTGCGCAAGGTAAATAAAGAAATGATTCACCTTCATGTTCTGATTTGACCATGTTCTTTAAAACAACTGTCTATTTTTGCCCGTAAAACAAACCTCATCCAATGATCAGGTTTGTTTTAGAGGCAAAAATAGACAGTTTTTATAACTCAGCGTGTTGTCAGTGGAAATAGAGCTGCGGCCACAATAATGGAAGTTGACGTTTGGGGCCATGTAGGGCAATAATGACGTAGTTACAGAGGTTTGACCCCTGATTGGGCAACAATGACCGAGTAACTTTATTTTAGCGCTGACGCCTTTCTGTGGATTATGTTTTCTGATGGGTTATGGTTCTATGAAATCCGGAAAGCGCTCAGGTCCTTCGGTGAGTAACTACAATTTCCCGGGCACGAGTTTTCAGACGCGTTCCTGGTAAATGAAAGTCATCATGCATTTGCACGGTTGGGGGTGGACTCAACTCGACGTGGTGACGACTTTCTGTAGATTCGTGTTCAAGTTTTCTGATGGTTTAAGATTCCGTGAAATCATAAAACGGTTGAAGTTTTTCACGTGATTATTCACAATTTCTCAGATGACAATATTCCGATTCGTTCAGTGAATTTGAAACTCATCACGGGCTCGCACATTTTGTGTCTTACGACTTCCTCGAATCCTGCAAAACAAGGAGGAACATAACGCCGCATCCTACAGGGGGTTAGATCATAACACAGTGTCTGCATTTACAAAAAGACCAAAGAGATAAATTATCAATCAAACATCTCTGCCGATGTCAAACAGGTAAGACGGTACACACACACACACAGACGCACGCACACACACACACACACACACACACACACACACACACACACACACACACACACACACACACACACACGTAGTTTGTGACCGTGCACGATGCAAACGGACTTTAGGAACCACAACCTGCACATTTATAAGGAATTGGATGATGATATCACAAAGCGTCTTACCGCAAGAAGTCATCTCATTCTATTACCCGATAGGAAGTTTTAGAACGTTGGTGTGTCGGTGATGCACGAATGTTATGCTACTTCCAGTAAAACTTTTGTGGTTTTTCACTAATTTCTGCTCAGGGATGTGGATCCATGTGGATGCAACTTGAACCATGAGATGTCTGCGACATCCCTGTTCTAACGACACCTCAACCATGTCCGTAGCTCCAGTGGTTGTCCTGTTCCGGATACTTATCGCTAATAATCTGACAAATAACAATAGGGGACCACTCCTATGGAATGGACCCCTAATTGAAAATGAGAATAGAAGAGCCACAATTCAAATTATATTAATCATAATTAAAAGCAATTACATTAAAAAAAAAGTCCTCCACGCAATTCCCGGTGTCCCACCACAGTTTGAACACCACCGCCATGACCCCCAATGAAAAAAAAAATAAAATAAAATAAACGCAAAATGGAATAAAAAATATGTAAATGTAAATCTCCCAATTTTTTTGACGACAAATGGAACCCACTTTCCTTGCGGAGTCTATGGTCATCCATCGCTTCACCTTCATCCCTCCTTCTCTCCCTTCTCCTTCAACCGCCTCACATGCGTGTTGGGTTTTTTTTCTCTCCACACTAACACCCGTTCTCTAATGTTCTTTCATCCCTGTGCGTCCTTCCGAGGCTCGGGTTTGGCTCATTTATGTCTGCCAGTGATGAATGCGTCACACCGGGCAACACTTAACCACAAAACGCACACTCGCAGACACACACGGACACTCGGACACACGCGCGCACACACACACACACACACACACAGACACACACACACACACACACACACACACACACAGTCACACACACACACACACACACACAAACACACAATGACACACACAAAATACCACACACACTGTTCCCTCCGTGATGCCACGGTGTCCTGATAAATGTGTTTTTTGGTACAGGTGTTTTTTTTTTTTTTTTCATTAAGAAGGCCCACAAAAAACAACCTGTGCCACCCCCTCATAGCTCTCTAGCCGGCGAAATAGGAAATATGAAGTTGATAGGGTGGAAGGAAGGAAACAAGGAAAGCAGCAAAAAAAGAAACCCAGGTGTTTCAGTAAAACAGGCTGTACATTTGGATTAAGTTCAAGCTTTTTATTTATATATCAAATCTGTCTAATGTTTCTGGTAAATTACAATCCAACATTAACAAGTCTAGAAAAAAATCGAATGATACCGTATGTATTTTTTGAAATCCAATTAAATTTTCAATAAATGTACGATTTTATATATATATATATATATATATATATATATATATATATATATATATATATATATATATATATATATATATATTCCAGTATTTATATTGTATTTTGGTTATTTATTATATTGTTCAACTTGTTTTTTTTCTATTTTCCTATATTTCTTTTTCATTTATTTTTCAACCTCAGGTCTTTCCATATAACAGGCTGTTAATATGGATACTGTGTACATACATCAATTGATGCCTCTGGACACATCTTCAGTGATGTTCCTGGAATCATCGGGTGTTTCGGGTCTTTCAACATCTCTTCCAAGTGACCCAGCCGGGATGATCAGACCCCAGCTTGTGTCCAGATGGCTAGCTACTAATGACTCCATGGCTCTCCTCTTTAGAGCCACATCCATCTTAAAGCCCTCTCTGCCGCATCGCTGGTACTGCGGATGGCTCTCCTCTTTCCCTCTACCTCGATGCCCAAATATCTGAAGGCTCTGGCGAAAGAACAGGCTGCATATTCCCTGCATCCAACCTCCACTGTGAGAGATCTCGCTCTCCATCCAGCCTGCTGACAGTTGCTGGCCAACAGCGTATTTTCTTTTGAGGGGTGCTGCCGACTGTACATGCACGCGCAGGGGAGCATAAACGCTTCATAATGCTGCATGATAAGCGCTTACATATGAATTCCTAAGGCCCAAAACTGTCCATCCTAGGTTACAAACAACATCCACTCCCTGTCAGCAACAAAAAGCACGAACATGCCGTGAGTTGTCAGTCTGGGTAGGCAGCAAAAAAATAAAAATGTTATTATTATTATTATTATTATTATTATTATTATTATTATTATTATTATTATTATTATTATTATTATTATTATAGTAATAATAATAGTTATAGCTCCAGTTATAGATCCAGCAGCAAACAATCCAAGTGAGTACACAGACTTCAGTCAAAATGCTTGTGTCGGCACCATTAATACACACAACAATGCAAACTTGACAATAACACCAGTAGTTGTCTATAGCTAAGGCATTGCATTCCTCCTTTCCTTTTACTCTCCACACATTTTTTTTTAATTCTGTACAGCTAATGCCTTCAGATCATCCAACACTAATGTGACAGGAGAGGTGACTCTTCTAAAAAGCTGTTGCTGTTGGGATGAAGTGCTTGAACACCTCTCATTAAATTGCAGTTGGGCTTGGACTAGCGTTTAACTCCCCAATCAGAGAGTCAAGGATTGGATAGAAGATGTTCTTTTTAAAATCATACTTGTCATCTTGATCACTCCCACGCTCTCCCAACACTGGATGTCACTTCATATCCCTCTAGTCTGAAGCTGGTCTTCCTTGCCTTTTGGAGCCATTCACTGCTGAAATTGCCTTTTTTAGCTGTGTCCAAGACCTCTCCCCATAGCTCATCAAAAAAGGGTTTCCTCTTTGTAAATCTGACAAGTGTCCTGAAGTGCTTCAATAAGCCCAACTACTTTCGCTAGGTTTAGTGACGGTGACTGACCGTATCAGATAGACGCTTGGTGTCACCCAGAACTTTGCGGAATGTTTCTAGAAGCCCAATGAAAAGGTAAGTCAATCTGGGCAAGTAGGCCCTGTGCCCCCACAGACCTGTCCCCATTTCTCCCACCAGCAATATCTTGAAGGACACAGAGTACTGCAGGTAGCCTGTCCATCATATTAAGGCAGGCATTCTCATTTTGCGGGAACTGCACTACATCGCACTCTCCCATTTCTTGCTGAATTTCTAGCTATTTGTGGTGAATTTACGAGCCCGACATGGAGACGTATAGCTTCTGTAGTAAATAAAAGAAACATGCCAGCTCAGGTACTGACTTGACAGTATAAACTAGAGCTAAGTTCAGGCAATGTGTGTTGCCCACTCCTTACTGACGCTCCGTCATATCCCTGACCTTCAAGATTGGTTTTGTAGTCCAGCCCATATCTCTTTAGACAATTAATGATCTTCTCTGTTATGCCTGCAGCGTCTAAACTATCAGCTCTCCGCTCTCAGCCTTTTGAAAATGTAAAAAAAAAACTCATGTACTGCCCCCTTAAAAAAATCTCTCAGGACCAGTGGAATTTGTTCCTTTTTGTCATGTCCTTTGTTTTATCAGCTAGAAAACTGTAAGCCTCACTTTCTTTTACCTCTTGGATGATATTATGCCGAAGCATCACTGCCAAACGCTCAAGGATTTCTTTTTGTGTGATGTTACTTGTGTATTTGGCATTTGCACTGGAGATTTTTTTCTTCACTATTGAGTCATGTTTTTCTTATACGTTCCAATATGGCCAGAATGTTCCCCCTATTCTCTGACTCTTCTGACTTGGGATGGCGTCTTTGTGGAATATTTTGTGTAGCAGTAAGCAGGAGAACATCTTCCACGGTATTATATATAGTCCTGATTCTCTTTCAGTCCTTTATGGTACTCTTTATCCATTGATAGCAACGAAGATGTGTTACTCTTAGCTCCCATTTTGTATTCACAACATATGCCAACATGGCATTTTCATGGTGGTCTGAATGTATTGCAAACTCCCCATCCTTAGATAGTGCTTTTTTCCAGTTTGCAAAACCAGAGAGTGAAGAGAAGGCAGATTGAGGGGCAGAGGGGAGTGAAAAATGTCGGCATACAAAACAATGGGCCGAGTCCTGACTTTGTGAGTATTCTATCTGTGGATATTCTCCACACCATGTAGAATTAAACACCCTCCTCTTGTTACCTTGCCCTTGCTGTGTTTAGGGAACATCTTCAAGTTAGGCTGCATGGGGCCGTCTATCCATCGCTCTGGATTGTGAAATGTCTCAAAATATAAAAACACTAAAGATGAGTCGCTGTTATTTTATCCTCAACAGTATTCATAGTGAAAGGTGTAAAGCACTGGGAGAAGACATTTGTCAATAAGAACTTTAGGTCCAACAGGAATAGCACATTCTGATCCAGATGGGACTGAGCGGTGCTCTCCGTCACTGTCACCATCCAACAGTGTTGCCAGGTCTGTTTTCCCACGGATTTGAGCTACTTTTATAAGTGTTGCCGTGGGTTGAATATGTTGTCCGCGGGTCGGGTAGACCTATTTTGTCTGCAGATTACATTATAATATGGATAAAGAAAAATAATAATAAGAAAAAAGCTGCCAACATTACGTTGGTTTTGTCAAACAGACCTGGCAAACCTGCCATCGGAACCTCAACCATTTCTGCGGTGAAGCCTGCTCTGAGACTGGTCGTCTTCTCCCACAGAGGTTTGGTGGGAGCTTTCATTGCAGGGTATATCTAAAATATGAATCAATTACCATGGTTAATATGTTCATCTGGGAAGTGGCAGATTGTGAACTGTGTGTGGAAAGGAAGAAAACACATAACAGGCTCATGTTCTGACTTTCACCTGTTGCTACTGATCGATGGCTGCTGGTGTAGGCCTCGCTGGCCCTATCAGGCAGGCTCTGACCTGTGCAGGCAGATCCATGGCTGCTAGTTTGTTGGCCCTGACTGGTGGAGGGTTGGCTCTGATCTGCACTGGACTACGCTGCATGGGTTATACTCTGACATGGTTACTTCTTAAAGAAACCTTGTATATCCTGTTTGTGTGTCCCCTTTTCATTCTTTTTTTTTTTCCCCACCAAATTCTCCCCAAAAAAAATAAAAAATACAAACCATGAGGTCACTAACTTAGCCATTAATTTCATACGAAGCTACATGATCGTTGTGGTCTGGTGTGATTAAAGGCAGAATCATTGAAGTGTGAAGTTGTTTTTTGATACGCAAATAGAGCAAATAACTTGTAGGACTCTGGGGCTTTATTTCTCCCACCACACGCCAAAAGAAACAGCGTTTTGTTCCAATAGAACCGTAACAGTACACACCATTCTACAGCTTAAAATTCCAAACGTCATTGGATCAGACACATTTCAGTGTTTACCACATTATCCTGGCCTATTTGGGAGAAGTGATTGTGCCTTTAATCTTTAGATTAACAGGAAAAACCGATTAAGTAATATTTGTCTATTTTCTATTTATGTTGTGGTGTACTGCTGCTTAATTACACTGGGAAATCATAATCATAGGTTGCAGCTATACACAAAAGTAACGCCCTACAGTAATACATTTATTTTTTTTATCAGAAACGCAGTAATTCAACAAGTTACTAATACAATGTGGGTAATATCATTACAGTTACCATGTCAACTAACAAGCGTTACCATCCGACACGCGCCACAAAAAAAATAGCGTGATATAAATGTCAATCAGTTATTATTCACCATCAGTTGTTCTTTCCGTTGCGCTCTCTGGGTTTTTATTGACCGAAAACCAGTTTCACGTTGAAACAGTTTAAAGCCCCATGTAGCCACCAGCCTGTTAGACTGTTAACCTTGTGCAGTGTGTGATGTCACTTCCACGTGATTTTTCCCCTTGTTTCATATTTAATTTGTATTTTTTCTCAATTTCTTTTTATTGCAAAGATTGTTTTGAAAATACAAAACGCCACAGCAGACCGAAGGGAATGTGTCGGTGATGATACCTGCCGAAAGTTATGTTCGCCAAGCTAACCAGCACCTGAGCCGGAGTTCACCTTGGATTATTATTGCAGCAGAGAATTACCAACACCCCAGTCCACAAAATATATAATTCAGTGTGTACATACCATGAAAAGAGACGTGGTGTTGTTAATTTGCCGAGAAAGTCTCGAGTCGTGCCTCCCCTCCTGTTTGACGCTTGTGAAATATGAGGAACTGTGATTGCAAATCAAGAAGCTATTGACAGCGCTCTAATGCAATGGCGTCTAGGAGAGCTTCCTTTCAAAGGCCTCTTCCAAGCGATCTTACCATGGGACTGTCAGCTCCAGCAGCACAGCTTGCTTAATGGCCCCCAACACAGGGACAATGTCTGATCACAGGGCACTGGCTGTAGTATGGTTTGGCGAACTTCAGCTGCCGTTTGAGGTCCACTAACTGCGAGTCCCTTGCAGAGGTTTAGGAATGCTTGCAGATATTTTTGTTGCTGGGTTTCGGCTGCTCCCCAGATGTGACAAAGGCGATGGCTTGCTTGGAGGGTCGGGACCGCTTCGCCCACTCAACTCCCGCGCTGATGGCTTCAGCGATCATCATGCCTCCACCGGCACCGTCCCTCTCCCAGTGCCTTTGTGCAGCAGCTGAGGATGTGCTCTTCCTTGCTGTTAGTGACTCTGCTTTCCCCTGTGTTTGCCGATTTGATGGGTTATTATGTAATTTGATAGTTATACGTATATATTCATGATATAAATGTGACTTTATTATAAACTATATAAAATTATATAATTTATATATTCTTATATTTATATTTACATATTTATATTATTTGTTATATTTTTATATTTTATCAAATTCTTTGTATTTTATTAGTATTTTTTTTATGTAGGTGTTTCCTGTTTTTTTAAATATTTTATTTTTATATCTTTTTTTCACATATATATTTCTATTTATTTTTCGTATTTTTCCATTCTCCACCTCAATGTGGTGTATCGATCCCCCACTGGTGGAATGTGTGTATCGATCGACATGTAATTTAATATGATGCATGAAAAGATTATGGGTCCCTGGTCGGCTGTACTGCCATACTGCTGCCGCTATCCATTCTTTTCCGTTTCTCTTTGCAAAATTATTGCCATCTAAAATGAAGCAGCACCAGCCATTTCTTCTGCCCTCCTCCACTTTGCGTGTACGCCGGATTTTCCTTGTTAGTACTCACTCTTTGTTTCTCTGGAAGCGGCATCAGATTGTGAAAGTCCATGTTTCATCATCATTGTCTTTTTTGAGAAATAACATTTATAAAAAAACAATAAAGCAACATTTTCATAAAACAAAGCTTTAAGAACCACAACATCTAATTGTGAATATGGATGATCTAAATGAAAAACGTTTTAATGAAAAAAAATATTAATGACATCATATAAATGATAACAAAGAATCCTAATCTCTTTCTCACTATATATATATATATATATATATATATATATATATATATATATATATATATATATATATATATATATAACATATCCACCTTCTTCAATTGCTCCATTGTCCAGTTCTGATGCTCACTTACCCATTGTAGGCGCTTTCGGTGGTGGACAGGGTCAGCAGGGGCACTCTGTGCGGTCTGCGGCTACATAGCAAGCTGTGATGGACTGTGTGTTCTATCATAGCAGCATTAACTTTTTCAGCAATTTATGCTACAGTAGCTCTTGTATGGGAGCGGACCAGAGGGGCTAGACTTCACTCCCCACGAGCATCAATGAGCCCATGAGAGCCCATGACCCTGTCGCCGGTTCTCCGGTTGTCCTTCCTTGAACCACTTGTGGTTTGTACAAACCACTGTATACTGGGGAACACCCCACAAGACCTGTTGTTTTGGAGCTCATCCACCAGCACAATTTGGCCCTTGTCAAAGTTGCTCAAAGCGCTTGCCCATTGCTTGCCCATTTTTCCTGCTTCCAACACTTTAACTTCGAGAACTGACTGTTCACTTGCTGCCGAATATATCTCACCCCTTGACAGGTGCCGTTGGTACGAGATGATGATTTTTTCCATTTATTTCTCTTTCTGTGCTATCTAAATCAAGCCATTATAATTATTATTATTATTATTATTATTATTATTATTATTATTATTATTATTATTATTATCATTATTATTGTTATTATTATTATTATTATTATTATTATTATAATTATAAAATATTGAAGAAAATTGGCAATATACCTAAAACCTTTCAATGAACAATATGTATCAATTCATCAACAATGCAAAGTGGAAAAGCAGGAAATTGTGCGATCTATGCATAAATATAAATTCAGTTTTGAATACTGTATCTACACATACTGTATATTGATTATGTTTATATGTAACATATAAAAACATAAAAACAAACAACAATCTAAAAAACATAATATAACATTTCTGGTAAAGTTTCTTTGCTTAAAAATCTCAGTTGTTGACATTGATCGTGCATGTGTTGTGTGTTTTATCAATGCAAGTCTCAATCAAATCCCCTCAAATATGCAGAATTTTGGGGGTTTCATTTGGGGGTACATTTTTTCACGTCTAACCAAACATTTGTTTCAGTGAATGCCCATGAAGTGTAATGCATAATTATCTCAATATATCTCCCTTAGTGATCTTCATTTGGTTCCATATGTGAAAATTGAGTAAAAGTCTAAACCTCTTACAATAAATCACGTCCTTTAACCCCAGGGCGGCTTCATAATTCACTTTCAGATTATCGATTATCTTCACATGACCGATGTTGGTCGTGGCCGTAACTAGTTCAATCGTTCTCACACGTCGTGGCTGTATCAGTTTACTATAATAACATTACACCAACCCCTTGTCTGTTGCTATAAGGCCTTAATCAATAGAACAATGTGCTCAAGTGCTAGTCTGCCTATGCTTTTGGCTAATGCTAATGGGATATATCGAAAAATACCTCTCGTTCTCTGCGTCGCTGTCGGAGAACTCATATTATTGATCGACTCTACATTTTGTTGTGTTGTCCGTACTTTTTAATCCAAAATATCTCCACTTTTATAAAACATATATATTCTTACTGTTAAATAAAAGCTTTGGTTATTATCTCAGAAACACGGTTTGCCACACCCTTGTCATAAACAAGTCATAGCTTTAAAAATTTGCAAAATTTGCACAAGTGACACCTTGTTTGGAAGCTCTGACTCTCCACTTTCAAATTATGCGAAAAACTGCCAAATGACTCAAAAGTATGCAGTGGGTCACAAATAGATCACCACACGCACACAATGTGCCCCAGGCCACACGAAAAAAAGTGCACATTGGTGACTAACTATTTTGCTATTCGACAAGCAAACTATTTTGTGATCCTTAAACCATTTGGTTTGTTATATTGAGTGGGTTCTTCAACATTTAAACTTTCTTAATATGAAAAAACAAAATTAAAACACAAAAAACAAATTTACTGTAGATTTGGCCTTTCGAGTTTTCCGACTTGATACACTTTTCACCAGTCGCTGTCACATTATGACAATGCCATTTGCCTTTTGAGCGGAAATTTGCTTATGGTCTTACCCAGATTCAGACGAGAAGGTCGAGATCAATTGCATCCCTTTGTGTCAATTACAGACAGGCTGCATGCCAACCATGTTGGCTCCATGAATGGCTGCAAAAATTAGGGATAGGGTTAGAGCTAGCCTAGCTGCTTGCCCCTTCCTATCTTTTTTTTATAAATTAATGAAGATAATTTGCAGAATACAAAGGTGGTTTTGCATTAAATTTGGCTTTGTTTTAATCTGTTGTCGTTGGCTTATTTGTTGTTGTTTTTATTTCTTGAATTATTGACAGAGTTCTTTGAATTCATCTCAAGTTATGCCCGTATGCAACCCTTAATGCGACTGTGGTCAAGTTGGTCAACTGGTCAGTCAATGACCGTGGCCGCGAAAAGGACTAAAATAAAACATTCTTAAACACAGCAAAAATTTTTAATAATAACAATCATAATAAACACCATACCGAAAAAAGGTGATTCACAACTCCCCAGCAGATATTTCGACTTCTCCGCAGGATTAATCGATGGGGTAATGGGGCTGGGAAATTGGCAACATATCCTATCTTCCTTGGCAACATGTCTTGGAGTAAAGTTGTTTCCTGGACTTGGATGGGGAAGTAACAGATGGCGTGGAGAAAGCATACGCTGAGGCTCTCCAGCCCGGGCAGAGCCGCCATGTTGGCCGAAACGACACCATTAGCTTTGTTTCTGTCATTCCCGACTAGATCATAATTCGTAAATCGCTGTGGGGCTCCCATCTTGAAACAAGCTTGGAAAAAATTTGGGTCTGAGGGATTGGCGTATGTTTTATTGACGATCCACTGTGATTTTAGCCGGAACTACAATTCCTTAAGTTCTGATGTGCTGACATTTTCCGTATAAATATATATATATTTTTTATTTTTTCATTTTTTTAAATATATATATATATATGTATATATATTTATATATATATATGATATATAGGACCTGATACAATTTTCTTGGTTGATTTTAACTGAATGATAATGATCCAATATAGGTTATGTAAAATTTTGTTGACAATTTCACCATTGTTGATGGAGTAGATCAATTCACCAGGATAATTTGCCTTGGTGGAGGTTCATTATTACATTTTTTTAACATATGAAAAGTGGTTGTCAGTAGGGGGTGGGGTCAGGCTATTTGAACATATGTATCAAGGCCCAAAACTAACTTCTAGAAATGGTTTCCAAGCTTGGCAACCATACATCTGCAGCAGCTGTTGGTCACCATCATTTAGTTCAATACATTTTTAAATATTCTCACTTGTTTCCCCATATTTTAAAGAGTCTTTCTCGTTAACATATGCAAAGGTCTTGACAACATGGCAGCCACATCATATGAAATGGTTGTCCGGGATAACTGGACCCTGTGTGTACACGTATATATATATATATATATATATATATATATATATATATATATATATATAAATATGCTGTATATATATATATATATATATATATATATATATATATATATATACAGCATTCACTGTATATACATCAAGCCTTTCAACCCAGGGCTGTTGACTTGTATTTTTCAAAGCTTATTCAATCCAGCAGCTTGGCAAACAAAGCAATCTCATTCATGGCTATAATACTGGGGAGGGGCGGCGCGGCACAGGGAGATTGCGATTTGAGGGCTGTTACTGCTCCGTAGACCACCACTGTAAGGAGGAGCAGCGGGGGAGGCAAAATTCAAGAAAGCTTGAAAGATAGGGCCTCATGTCACAATTACAGGAATTCCAAATCTCTGCCTCCTTCATTTGTAGACGGGGTCAAACAGTGACAGGTGATGCATATATAACATGCCGCTCTAGTCTCCAATTGCAATTTTCAGCTCTGCAAATTACAGCGATATGTCCCTTTGATACATGTTTTAAAAAATCCCGTCCTGAATTAGATGTAGATGTGACCGAGGAAGGTCGGTCCAAATGATGATGGATGCCGTAAAATGTACCTCTGGAGACCTCTATGCATTTAAAGTTGGAATGTGCAAAATTCTGTCTTTACCAATAACAGAGAATAATAATTCTGTCTTTTTTGATTAAAATAACAAAAAAAAGAGGAAAGGTTCTATCTGCCGCAGCACTTCTCTGGCAGTTCACCTCCCTTGTACATCCTAAATAACAAGTAAATAATAACCAATAATTATCAAATAAACCTATAGCGGTATTTAAATAATTGTTTAATACGGAAGTCATCAGAGCTAAGGTGAAATGTAGGAATGCACATTTAATTTAACTTAATGACAAACGTGCAATTTTTCTTTTCCTAAAGAAATTATCGTTGAATTAAAATGAAATGTGTGTTTTGAAAAATTTTTTTTTTCAATATGACCTCACACCTCCCCATCTTAAGCTGTTATAAAAACAGACCATTCATTTAAAATAGGCTAAAAGTACAAATGGTAGGACTGAAAACATTTATGCCAGTCGTATTTCAATGGTTTGGAATTGATGGAGTGGAGAGGATTTTGAAATGTAATATCCACATGTTGGTTTCGCATTTGTGGGCAGACGAATTGTAGATTTGTAGGCACTCGACTATCAGCAGCGCATGTTGTTTTGCTGACGACTGCACGCTGTTGCTTTATGCTAATGCTTCGTTTGATAGAATTAAATAGAATTTATTTTCAGAAGCTTATTCACAGTAGACATTTGGCTCTGCGTGACATTACTCATGATGCACCGGGGGTGGGGAATCGACAAATTTACACAGGTTTACACAGAACAATACAAAAAAGCATATGTGGAAATGGCTTGAAAAATTTGCTCGGCTCCATTAAAGAGAAATCAAGGGTTTGTTTTATATATTTATTTATTTATGTATTTGTTTTTTTTTTATGTAAACAAGAAACAGGAAAAACCTTTCAATAAAACACAGTTCAATAGTTTTGACCCAAATAGACGAGTCTTCTTTGGTGTTACTTGCCCCCCACCGAAACAATTCCAGAAATGTCATTCAGCGGGGTGCCCACTTCGGCTTGTTTCAAACGATCAGTCCAAAGTGATTCTGTTACATTCACTCGGTAGCTCGTGGCGACTACTCCATAAAACATTATTAGGTTTTTGTCCCCTTGTGGAATAGTCTAAATGCAAGTAACAACTTGCACTGTACACTAAGGAGAGAGAGAGGAAGGATTAAGACCTATAAATGTAATCCGCCGTTGAAGCAAGCCTTAGAAACGTCCTCCTTACAACCGGCTTAAATCGAAGGAGACGGTGAAGTCTCTGCGGCGAATAATAATCTAATCACATGGGATTTCCGCGACCTGGAAGGACATCAACGCACGTGCAGTAGGTGCACATGTCCTCTACGGTATACTTCCCAAAGTCCTTTTGATGGTCATCAGCATCGACTGGATATAAAATGGGGAGCCCGACCCCATCTTCCCATATAGGGCATTTCCGAAGTGGAAAAGTGGTGGCGGCCGTTTCATTTGCAATTGGTATATCCTCAAAAATATTAAATAAAATGCTAATATTAACCAAGGGAACTTTGTGAAAGGCTGTCAAACACTGAAAGATTTATGGTACACGAAGGAGAGTATGTAAGTATGGATTATGGATGATTACAAAGTGGCATGTTACCAACTGAAGCTGTGAAAGAGGCAAAGCGTCGGTACAGAGACAGAGTGGAGTCTCAGTTCTAGCTGGTTAGTGCAACAGAACTAAGTTCCCCTGCCGGAGGTGAGCGCACATTCAGCATCTGAGAGCACGCTGTGAGGAGTGCTCTGGGACCGGTGAACACCGGGAAAGCAGCCGGTCCAGACGGTATTCCCAGACGTGTACTGAAGTCCTGTGCCGACCTGCTGGCCCCAGTGTTAATCAACATATTCAACCTCTCCCTGGCCCAGGCTGTGGTGCCCACCTGCTTCAAGAGATCCACTTCTGTCCCTGTGCCCAAGACATCCAAGCTGTCCGACCAGAACGGCTATCGCCCTGTCGCTCTCACCTCGGTGGTCATGAAATGTTTTGAGAGACTAATTAAGGATTACATCTGCTCCCTTCTCCCCAGCACCCTGGACCATTACAGTTTGCCGACTGCCCAACCGATCGATGGATGATGCAATCCCCCATGTGCTGCACACCATCCTATCCCACCTTGACGGCGGGGGGGGGGGGCATGCTGTTCATTTACTATAGCTCAGCTTTCAATGCCACAGTGCCCCCAGGACTGATCACCGAGTTCAGGGGACTTTAACTGTCCACCTCCTGTGGAACTGGATACTTGACTTCCTAACCAGCAGACCCCAGGTGGTGAGTGTCGGCTGCCACACCTGAGTCCTCTGCTGTACTCTTTGTACACACGACTGTGTGGCCCAGAGTAGCTCCAACACCATCGTAAAGTTTGCTGATGACACAGTTGTGGTGGATCTGATCCCAAACAATGACGAGAAGGCCTACAGTAGCTGGGAGAGGTGGAGGACCTGACACGGTGGTGCCAGGCCAACAGCCTCAACCTGAACATCAGCAAATCCAAAGAGCTGGTCATGGACCTACACCCCCATCACCATCAACGGGGCCCCAGTTCAGAGGGTGAGCAGCTTCACGTACCTCGGTGCAAACATCACTGAGGACCTCACATGGACATTACATGCAGACGCTGGTGAAAAGAGAGTGGGATGCTCGGCTGAACGTACCATCACGATGTCACTCACCCCCCTACAGGACTTATACACCAGGCGGTGCAGGACCAGGGCTGAGAGGATTATTAGGGATCCCCACCATCCCAACCATGGACTGTTCCAGTGGCTGCGGTCAGGCAGATGCCTCCGAAGCCACAAGACCAAAACAGAGAGACTCAGAAAGAGCTTCTTCCCCCAAGCCATAAGGACAGTCTGTTACAACATAGGACCTCTTAAGTGGTGTGTCCACCTCACTGTTGTAATACTTTGCACATATTTATATTCTAAAACATTCTTTGAAATGTATTATTCTCAGTTTGCAAACATTGCACAGCATACAGTATATTCCATAAAAATATTGCACAATGTATATCATTACATACATTTATAGATTTATTTATCAACTATAATAATTCAACTATACAATTCTAACATATTTTTATAAATGTTAGTTTTTGACGCTGTATATAGTTTTTTATTTTTTATTTACTTTATTCATTTTTTTAAATTTTATCTTGTTCATCTTGTCTCATGTTTTATTTTTTTGTATTTGTACTATGCATAGCACAGTCTCTGGAGTGTGCCAAAAAGCATGTCACTGCTGTGTTGCATGTACAGTGTAATATGTATGTGACAAATATTTTGAATCTTTGGAATGTACATGTTTTGAATTGTTGCTCCTTCATTCACTTGCATGGGTGCGGGCAGGGTAAAAAGTTGTCGATGTTCAAATGTTCCAAAAGGCAGAAAAGAGACCTGTGAGCTATCATTAGCCAAATAGCCAGGGATTGGCCAGAAAATGGACTAAAACTCCACTGTCCTTTAAAAGATGTGGAGGAGCGCCTATTAGAATGGCTTGGTATTTTCGCAAATATTCGAACAAGGGCCCTCTGCGTTCTGGCAGGCCTTATCCACGTTGGTATGGCAACACTGGCAAGGGAAAAGAAAACAAAGACAGAATTAAAGCGGCAAGCGAAGTGGTAGAAAGGAGGTTTTTTTTGCCCAGCCCGGGTAAAGAAAATTCTCACGGTCAAGCCTTTTTAATTTAGTGAAAAAAAAAAAAAACACGAACAAAAGAAAGACTCCGTCCTGATCTGAATCATAACCTAGTCAGTCGGCTCAGATTGGTCCCTTGCTCTCAAAGGCCTGAGTTGCCGCATGAAGACAATGCGCAGCCGGTCCTTCTGACTCAAGCCCATAGCTACAGAAGAAAGTGACATTGGCTTTAAAATGATTAAATGTCACAACCCTTTTCCCTAGTTTCATCGGTCAAAGCGTGAAGATGTTTACAACAGGCATTGTTTTTTAAGACCTTTGTTAAAAATTGCAAACATCCATGACTGAGGTTTAGGTTATCAGAGGAAGTTGCCTCCCGATCCCACTGACAAATGCCATTACTTTAACAAATACATAAGATGCCGAAAATAAAGGACCTTTGTTAAAAAACACAAAAAAATCTGAAAAAAGAAACGGAATTAATTTTTAAAAAATGTGAGTTTAGGTGTCTATACACACCGGAAGGGGATTAGGAAGCAAGAGTCTTTCTGGCACTGAGGCGCCGACATGGCGTGAGCCTTTATTAAATATAGAACACAACGGTTCTCTGGTAAAAGCAATAAACAATAATGAGTCGGTCTGCAAACAGCGCAGAAGGAACGCCAGCGTCACTCACTGCAGGCTGGCTGACCAGCACCGTACACGATCCCTCTTTGCAAGACAGACAAACATTAAGAGTGCTCCCTGCCCTGAATCGGACCAATCAGCTCCGCCTGTGAACTAATTTGGCCAATTCGAGACAGCCGCGCTGCCGTCTGCAGCCGCGGCCGAACCATGCCCCTTGGTCCACTACAGTGAGCTATCTTACGGAAAATGGTACTTGTGACACCTGTTCGACCATTTTAAGATTGATGCCGTTTGTGATGTTGTTGGCTATTAATGCACCGTAAATTAACATTACTGTGTGAACTGCAGCTCCCGCGAAGTGGCTAGTTATCAACTGGGAATGACATTAAATGCTGTTAAGAGGTCAATATAAATACCCTGATGAAATGTAGCACAACATAAACCTCTTTGAGCCGTACATGTGCATTGCAAGCAGCTGTCCGCCTACAGATGTGGAGTACTCCAGACTGGAGAGCCCGGTCTCTCTGGGTGAAATGGCCCTCTTGCTGTCTACCCACATCCTTATAACAGGATCTGTCTGGGCTTGTTGCCCTGCACATTGTATTTGCAAGTTCTCATATTCAGAAGATTGGAAAAAAAAGGAAGATCACACTTCCAATTTTTTTTTCAAAGCCTAACTAGGGAAGTGTCGCTTGGCTTGAGCCTCGCTCCACCCAATGCACAATTAAAACAAAATGGACAGAAAGTGGGCTTCGTGATGCAAGGCTTGCAAACGGTTTGCGAATAACTGCAGCCAGCAGGCATTAATTGACTCTCGAACCGCTGACTCTTGATTCACTGACTCTCGATTCACGATTTGCGAGCGAGTAGAGTCGTAGTTCAGGAGCCACGCACTGGCCCAACAAGCTCCTCAAGTTTCAATTCAGTGGGTGGGCAAGTGAGAGAGAGAGTGAGCGTTGAGCGAGTGGATTTTGAGTCATTCATTCATCGCGAGCCGCCGGATCCCCGAAACGAGCTAAACTTTCCGTCACTGGGAAGCTGTGTTCCGATTTCCACAAGAAGCTGGCGCTGCTGAGCCACAGTCAGTCTGTAATGCCAATTTGATCACGTTTGTGAAGAAACGTTAATGATAATGACCAGGATTGATGTGACTCATTAATCATATTTTTTCATTTCCACCAGAAACAAAAACATGTTAAAGTGTGTGATGCCTCTTTAGGGCTTGGATTCTGAAGTTATTCCCTTTGATAAATCTTGTTTCGGACAAACTGACAGGATTCAGGTATTAATTCTGCTGCCTTATCAATTAGACTCATGCTATCGCCCGTTGATTGATTCAGCCTCATTTTAATCGCGTTTCCTTTAATTAAACACGCTGACGTGTTCACTCCCAACTCCGACGCTGAACTTTCCACTTCAATGTAGGGACGTTGTGTCGCTGTGAGGTTAAATACGCAAATTAATACGTAGATGGGAAAAAATAAACATCGGCCCAGTATTTGCGGTGGACGCAACAATGGAGGTCTGGAGTGTCGCCGGGCAGATGGGACAGCCCTCTCCTCCGAGCCGGCGTTTATAATCAAATGCTGACATCTGTCAGCACTCCCTGAGGGGCCCTGTCTGTTGTGATTATAGTTCTGATGAAGGGTATTTGCCTAATAAGAGCATTTTTTTATTTGTTGAGGGTGGGTAGGGGTGGCTTCTCCCTCCCTCACACACTGTAAAAAGCACACAAAACAAAGGAAACAAAGGAAGCAAGCAGGTTATTTGAGATTCATATATATATATATTTTTTTAAACAAGACAAAGTCCTTTGGTCGAAATTCTTTAACCTAACAATATAATTTTCTTTCACATTTGTATTGTATTTGTATTGTATTTGTATTGTTTGATTATTACACAATGAATTGATTTATTTCTGTTTGTTCATCCGTCTATCTGTTCATGTCTCATGTCTATTCATCTGTTCATCTCTTTATGTCTATTGACAAAGAATTTATTTCCAAATTTTTTTTATACAAAAACAGCGCTCCTCCGCCCCGACCTCGCTGTGGTCTCAGACCGAGCCTCAACCGGCGCAGCCTGTCATCGCTCTGGGCAGCAAGGTACACTCTTACGCCAATAATAAAATAACCAATAAAAAAAATTAATCTATAAAATTGTATTTTTATTGTAAATACGTTAATTGAATGAAACAGAAAATCTCTGTACGGTGTCCCAGTGCCTGACGAAAATCGGAACAATTTATTTTTTAACTACGTCTTGTAGAGCTAACATGAGTGAAGATTCAGAAACTTGATTGTGTAGTTCTCGCCTCAAATTTGTTTGGAAACAGATTTTGGTGGACTGATAAGGTGATAAAAGTAAATACAACACGGAAGACTGATCCCGTGGTGAAACCCCATTGACTGACGTCACCTCAGCGTTCCTACTGAATCAATCAGAAAAAAAAGCCCTTGAAAGAAATTAGTTCTTGGGGGACAAAGGTCCTTGTTCTTGAATTGGCTCCTGCGGAGTCACCGCAAGATAGGTGCTTCTTGTCTTTTTGGGGGAATGGGAATCATTAGAATGGAGTTTGTAGTCCACAAGACTGCTTTGGTTCCAGGCAAAAATGATAACTTATATACAGTAGTTCCTGTACCTTGCTTCCAAGCCCAAATGGTTCCCCAATTTAGTTTGTGTCCCTAGTTTCTTTGAGTAAATGGTTCCTCCTTTAGTTCCTGTACCTTAGTTCAAGGCCTTAATGGATGGTTCCTCATTAATTTCATGTTACTTGGTTCCAGAGCTTAATGGTTCTTCATTAATTTCTTGCATCTTGGTTTCAAGCCTTAATGGTTTGTCATTTAGTTCCTGTACCTTGGTTCCAGACCTGAATGGATGGTTCCTTATTTATTTCCTGTTACTTGTTCCAGGCCTTAATGGTCCTTCCTTTATTTCCTGTACCTTGGTTCCAAACCAAAATGGTTCCTTTTTTGGTTCCTGTGCCTTGCTTCCCGGCCTAAATGGTTCCCTAATTTTGTTCATCTCCCTAGTTTCTGGTACTAAATGGTTGCCTATTTTGTTCTTGTAACTTGGTATCAAGCCTGAAGGGATGGTTCCTCGTTTAGTTCCTGTACCTTGGTTCTAGGCCTGAATGGTTCTTTATTTAATCCCTTCATTGGTGGAAAAACGCCTATTGCCCCTCGGTGGGTTGAAACAACCTCTTAAATGAAATGCAACACCGGATGATCCGGACCTATCGACGCATGCTGTACACCATTACATTTGTTGTGGCACCTTGCTTCTGTGGATCTGAAACGCCGTGCACTTTGCCTCCAAACGAGGCGCAACTGGGGAGGTTTCATCCCTTTTGATAACTGATCAAATAGCTGGCCCGCGACGCGTTTTATCCAAGGCGCGCTTCAGCGTAGAGTTATGTTGAAAGCCCATCAGAGGGCTTAGAAGGGCTGAGTCATTCCCGCCGCCACGGTTGGGCAAATGAGAGGAAATGATCGAGGTAACAGCCAGGGAACCTCGTCCCATGATATTTTATAAATACCAAGAGGTCAGTGTAATTTCACACCATCGCCTGTCGCTAAATGAGGTGTAGAGCAAGAGAAGTAGGTATAGGGTGCGGGGGTGGGGGGGATCATCATCCAGGATGTAAACACATTAGCACACGGTGCGAGTGGGATTAAAGCGTTGGCATCGCAAACAGGAAATGAATGACTGTTATAAGAAAGGGGGGTGGATGGGGAGGGGGGTGGTTTGACATATCTGTTGCAGTCAATAAAACACAGCCATGTTTATTTTATGGGTGTGTAAATCTCCGGGAAAAAATGTATAAAAAAACAAAAAAGACAAAAACTTCTCTGTTTACTTATTATTTTTGAGAATACTTGCATCCGCTGAACCCCCCCATGCACACAGTGCATTATTTTCAATGTGGAAACCCATTGTCCCCTTATTGTCTGCATCTACCTTGGAGCTATTTGATACTGCACTATAATATTTTCCAAGGAATGCAGCCTTCATATTGATTTGCAGTCAGGGTTTTCTTTCATCTTCAAGAACATAATTTTATGATGGCCTTAATACAAATGGCTTTTGATATCATACCACAGCGAAATACCACATTTTGGGTGATATTTCAACGGTAACAAATGGCTTTTAATACACTGTGTGTATGCAACATTCCTATGCTGAGCACCGCTGGGTACCCCCGCCTCATCAAATATATTACCCCCGCATCCCTCCACCTCCGAGCACCACACTGCGCTACGGCTATTTATAGCGCAAACATATTGATCATTCCCTTGCACCACCCTCTATCACTCTGTCCGGAGTGAGGGAGTGGGAGAGGGAGAGATGGAGAGAGGGGTGGAATGCTTTACGACCCTCTGCAAGGCGGTGTGTGCATACAGGCATGTGTGTCCGTAGAGGTGTGTGTGTGTGTGTGTGTGTGTGTGTGTGTGTGTGTGTGTGTGTGTGTGTGTGTGTGTGTGTGTGTGTGTGTGTGTGTGTGTGTGTGTCTGTGTGCAAAGTGCTTATTTGTTGCACGTTCTAACCTTCACGCATATGGAATCATGCATTTGTCCACGGTTGCATCTGCCCAACCTCCCCACGCTTCTTTATCCTGATGGTTAATTTTCCAATGGGGCCATTAAAATGCTTATGTTTATGTACAATACATTGGAGAAATATATACATCCATATGCTTTGGCTTATAAACGTATAAACCACTGTAAACCACTAGAGCTAATGACAGGGTTGAGGTCTCGTTAGAACCGAGACGTCACAGACATTTCGATCCATATCGATCCATATTATCCAAGCAGGAATTAGTGAAAAACAGATTAAATTTGACCGGAAGTAGCTGAACGTTCGTAAATCACCCACAGGCCAACATTCTAAAACTTCCAGTCGGGCGCTGGAGCGAGATGAGTCTGTGGAGTAAGACGCTTTGTGACATCATCATCCAACTTGTTATATATGTGCAGGTTGTGGCTATGAAATCACATTTGCGCCGTATGAGCTACGTGGTGTGGACTCCATCCCTCTGTAGTGGTTGCAAACTGCTTATGTGTGCGTATGTTCTGTATGAGTATGTATGTCTGTTCGCATCTAACCCGGTGTCACTCCATATTTTGCAACATTTGAGCCAGTGGTAACAGACAAACGGTAGAAGTCAAACAGTCCAAAACATATTCTGT
Source organism: Zeus faber (assembly GCF_960531495.2). Classification (NCBI taxonomy): domain Eukaryota; kingdom Metazoa; phylum Chordata; class Actinopteri; order Zeiformes; family Zeidae; genus Zeus; species Zeus faber. The sequence continues at coordinate 37,401,654 of NC_137189.1, forward strand.
GTTTGTGTCTTCATGCATGGAGTTGGTTTACAGCTCCAAAGCAACGGGTCTGAATTGTGTCTGTTTTATTTTAGTCCCAAATCTTTAAAAAGTTGATGAAATGTCTCTGAGGGACATGCAGTGTTTAATCCGGTTGAATGGAGCTGTGTTGTTTGGAACTTCCAAACGGAGTGATTTCCTTCCACATAGACACCGTGAGGCAGGACTCTGTGCACTACAGGTAGTAGACAGCCACCTTCTAGTTTTTAGGATAAAGTCATAACGCGCAACAAGTGTTTAGGCTTGTAGTAGTAATTATTCGTGTCACCAGGACTCGGAGAACTTGCGTCACCGTGTCATTACAGTATGCCAGCCGATGCTGCATTCAAAGGAAACTTGGAAAATTGTAATTGGTGCCGATACTGGACCCTGTGTATTGCTGCTTGCAGCTTTATGTTTTATTATTATTATTATTATTATTATTATTATTATTATTATTATTATTATTATTAATAATAAACATTATAAATGTTCAACTTTTTTCATAGATACTACTATTAATACTATTTACAGTTATAATTTTAAATCATTTTGTTCAGTGAGTGTCTCATCTTTTTCAGTGAGCAGCAGTTTTGACAGACAAATCTTAAGGCGCTTTCACACATGCACTGCAACCCTAAAATGATCCTGACATTACCCGGATTAGCTGTATGTGTGAACTCAAATGTCCAAATCATTTCACCCAGACATTACTTGATCATTACCCAGCCAGCATCCTAGTACAAAAAAGTCCTAGAAATGTGATGTGTGAACAGAGCAGGTAATTGTCCAGATCATTCACAGCGAGCAAGTGGGTGTGTCGCGTGTTGATGCGCCACTTATTTACCTTTGTGCAGATCTTTGTGCATGGAGTGTAACTGATGCTAACCTCTTTCTCTTTCTTTATTATTCCTTTCCACTCTCTTCTTTATATTGCGGACACTTCCAAATCCATGGAGTATCAATGCAAAAAAGCCCAACTACTGATAAGTCAGTAGCCTCGTCCGTCATCTTGTGTGCTGTAAAACTCTGCGGCATCAATGCATCATCGCGTCACATCCTGCCTCCTGCATGCTCTACCCAGGCTCTACCCCTTGTCTAAACCAAACTGATTATTTCCAGGTTGTGTGCTGTACTGACACGGGCAATCTTCGGTTTTCTGCTACCTGTGTGAAAGGGCAACTCTGGACATTGTCCAAAGTGCATGTGTGAAAGCAGCTTCAGATTTTCTTTAAAATTATCTTTACTTTGCATCATGTGCGGTTGGCGTCTAGGCACTACTGCTCATCACTCCCGGCGAGATGTACAGCAAACAGGCATAATTAGTTAGCTAGAAATAAAGCAGACAGCAAAACAGGTCGGGCAAGAGGGATTAGCTGTTTAAATAGGCCGGCCCATAAGGGTGTGAAAGCGTGTGGCACCGTCATATTGTCGGAAAGACCTAGCTCCGCAAGCTAAACATCATTTTGGGTAATGGTTTGTATTCCCTACATAGATTTTAGTTTTTTTCTGTCCCGAAATAAATATATATGTAAGATGATTGATTTTTTTATGGTTTACCTTGATCTCTGCAAAAAAAATGGTCCAAAAAGGATCCCAATCCATTTTCCATTTTTGCATTACTGTAAAAAAAAAAATGTAATGATAACAGCATCCACGCGAGGCAGGACCTTAAGAAATCAAATCCAACAACTGATCTCGCTTGACAGGGTTTTAGCTTTGGCAAAAGCTTATTCGACTCACATTTCTCCCGCAGTGAGCATATTTTCTGAATGGGAGATATTGCCATTTTCTGTATCTTGGGGACACCCCACTGTTTGCTTTCACATCGGCGAGACGTTTTATCAGAGCGGAGAATCTGAGAATAGGGTCGCTCTTCTTCACAAACATGTTGCGTTACATAGGGAGCATGTGATTGCTGAAAATCCTGAACACCAATAACAAAAGAAAAAGTTCTGCAGGCTTTTCTCAAACTGTCAAAATGTAGAGTTCGGACTGAAGTGAACTACATAACTCGTAAGTTAAAAACAAGGTATCTTTAGGACACAATAAGCACAAATGAACTGTGTTGGAAGCCAATGTGAAAGTGGTTTTAAACTGCAGTTCCACTAACAGCCTCAAAGGAAGGAAGTGAATGGAAGTCAATGGAAAAAGAAAAAAAACTTCTCTCTCGAAGTATAATATCAATATATACATTTTTTTCTACAAGACTTTAGGTTCTCAATATCTACGTTTACCTCTTCCTAATGGGTGTCTTGGTTGTGATTTTAAAAATGATCATTCCATGAAGAGGATTGCATTTAAAGAGGGTTGTACTGTCTGACTTGAGTGACAGGTCTCCAGTTTGCGTTGGAGCAAGGAGGGCGTGTCTCTTCCTTCCTCCAACTCTGCCATGGTTTCAGTCTGCCCTAACCAGCACACGGAGACTCTGCCCCCACTGCCCAAATTGAAAGAGTTCTGTCTCTGTTTCCTGTCAAGATACAGTAGCGAGCGTTGGAGGCTTCAAACCGTCCCTCAGAAATCAACATTATTTCCATATTTTTTCCGCAGTTTATCTTGAATAATTGCAGTTGTTTGATAGAATAATAATCTGCAGAATTTTGATTCACTCGAGCCTTGCTTTTGTGACGTTTTATGATGTTTTGTAACGACACCTTCCCACAGTATGGTGCTTGGGCTTCTGAACTAAAGACGTATTAACATGTAATACAAGTCCAATCTGGACTGAAGTTGCATAGACTCTGATAACCCCGGGCATTTGAGCAGGGAATGACAATTGTAAAATTATTATTATATTACAATTATGACCGTTATTATTGCCAATAATTTTGCATTCTTGGAGAGAGGTTATGAGGAAGAATCAATATTAATGAATTAATGATGAAAAGAAGAGATCAATTATTGCCATAAAAATAAAAAATAAAAGGTATTCTATTTATTTCATCAAAAATAAATCACCTAGAAGTGATAATGAAGTTGCACACACATTTTTTTTTCGATAGACTATGTTGCTTTTCAGCCTTGTATTGATGCTATTTAAAAATGCTATTTAAACCATCAGTTTATTGCAGAATATTAAACCATCTGTGGGTGGAATTTGCTGATAACATTCACAGGGATGCAGAATGACTTTTGACAGGAAGGGGTTTGGCTATCAAGTCATTTCAAGCATTTCAAATGTTACGGCTGAGCAAGACGCCCAACCACGTGATTGGGGCTCCCGCATTGTGGTTCTCCTCAGGAGTTCTCAACCTTTTTTGGCCCACGATCCAATCTTTAGCTCCCCTCTAATTCTCACATTAATAGCAAGCTGGGAATATGACAAAAAGGTCAAATTTTTGTCCTTTTAATATTACTCATGAGCTGGCGTCCCTAATTTTATGCTTAACAATTTAGATTTAGCCTAAATTAGAATCTTTCTACCTTCAAAACTGTCTGAAAAGTGCATTACTGTTCAAATTGTGGATATTACACAGTACAAATTAGGAATTAGCAGGACTGTTTCATCTGAATTTGTGTGTCGCATCAGCTACATTTATTGTATCATAGAGCATGAAGTGAGTCTAAATTGATTATACAGAAATGGTGATGTATTTTAAACCTATGAAAAATAGTCTTTTGTTAAAAATATGTCAATTAAATATCAATATACCTCCTAGGGTTGAGAACTGTCCTATATTAATCATAGTTTTGATTGATTTGTCACTTCAGCTTCGTGTGAGGCCTGCTGGTACATGGAGGTACAGCGGGATAGGAGATATGAATATGAATGGCGCTGAAGTTATCGTTTTAATAGACTCCCATCGACCACCAGCCCGCATCATTAGTTTCCCTTTTAAATCAACTTTTTTGAATCTTAAAAATACACCCAGACTCTGTCAAGCTGTCGCATGCTATGAGCCACCGTGTCAGAGGATCTGTCAGACAATGAAAGTAAAAGTGCGCTGTCATCTTCCCAGCGTTGATTTAAAGTGACTGCGACTTTCGGTTAAAAAAAAAAAAAAAAAAAAAAAGTTTTATCGAGTAAAAGCGACTATTATGAAATTTGTATCAGAAAAGGGGGACGGAAATAAAGAAATTAAAGTGTTATCGGTGATTGGCCGCAAACTTAACAAACACACTGAAGAGGATGGGAAATTATACAAATGGAAGGTTTTTTTAGTATAAGTATAAGTCGAAAATGACCATTATTTTTAGAGTGCGCTGCCATTGTTACACAAGATTAGATGAGATAAGATTAACTTCATTCATCATTGAAGAGGAGATAACAATTTAGAAAAAAGCAGTTATCGGACACAGCAAAGAGAAAAAAAAAAAAATATATATATATATATATAATAATAATAATACTATAATAATACTAAAAGCATATATATATATATATATATATATATATATATAATTGATATGGGTTTGTATACATACTGTACAGAAATGAGCATGTCAATTTGACTCTTTTATACATGTTATACATGACATATAACTAAATATATATATATATATATATATATACACAACAACAATATATTGTAATAATGTAAAATAATGTAAAAAAACAAGTGTGAGATGAGATTTATTCAGCACTCTCTGAGTTGGTAAAGGCTGAACCCTTTACAAAAAAGGGCATCGTGCTGATGGGCACTGGCACCCGACGTCTCTAACACTTTGACACATCCAATGTCACCTACACAGCTGTCAGGTGCAGATATCACTAGGCCTTTGGAGTGAAGCGGAATTCTAAATGACACAAGAGAAGCAAAAAAATAAATAAATTGGTTAAAGATGATGCATGCAATGGAAAATATGATCTGAGAATATTTTGGGGGAAAAATCATTTTTGTGTGTAAACATACTACGATGACACAGAGAGCTCAACGCACTGCAACTTCAGAAAACACATGCAAATAGACAAAACACAAGTAAATTACAACCGCATTAACAGGAAAGACAATCGCATTAACATAAAACCCAACCGCATAAACAGAAAACACAAACGCAAAACCACATTACGGAGTTGAGCCACACCGGATGTGCTGATTTATCTGCAATAAAATATAATATTAAACACAATTATTCTGCTTCCTCCGTGCAATTAATAAATAGAAAAAACAACTTTTATATCAATCCACAGTTTTTATTCAAGCCATTTAATTGTGATGTTCCAGAGAAAACAGCTTCTACCGGCTCTGTGATAGTGTGGAGAAGTTCGTGAACGATTCCAATCTTTTGGGTGAATTAACTGAACTCAATCACTTCCTGAAACGATCCGTTCATCAGTCTGTTCAGTTTGAACCGTTCAAGAACTTCACCACACTATCACAGAGCCGGATTGAAGCTGTTTTCTCTGGAACATCGCACTTAAATGGCTGAAATTAAAACTGTGGATTGATATAAAAGTTGTTTTTTTGCATTTATATATTGCACGGAGGAGGCAGATGGACGATAATTACAGACACAAAATAATTGTGTTTTAATATAATTTATTGCGGATAAATCAGTGCATCCGGTGTAGCTTGCTTCCGTAATATGGTTGTGCGTTCGTTTTTTCTGTTAATGTGGTTGTGTTTTTCATTATTTACTTGTGTTTTGTCTATTTGCATGTGTTTTCTTAAGTTGCAGTGCTGTCAGGGCCACTGTAGCATATGTCAGCCACAACATTAATACCACTGACAGGTGAAGTGAATAACATTGCTCATCTCGCTCCACGGCAACTGTCAAGGGGTGGGATATATTAGGCAGCAAGTGAACAGTCAGTTCTTGAAGTTGATGTGTTGGAAGCAGGAAAAATGGACAAGTGTAAGGATCTGAGCCACTTTGACAAGGACCAAATTGTGATGGCTAGATGACTGGATTAGAGCATCTCCAAAACGTCAGGACTTCTGGAGTGTTCCTGGTATGTAGCGGTTAGTGCCGACCAAAAGTGGACCAAGAATGGACAACTGGCGACAGGGTCATGGGTGCCCATGGGCTCATTGATGCACGTGAGGAGAAAAGGCCTAGCCCGTCTGGTCCAACAGAAGAGCAACAGTAGCACAAATTGGGGAAATAGTAAATGCTGCTATGATAGAAAGGTGTCAGAACACACAGTGCATCACAGCTTTCTGAGTATGGGGCTGTGTAGCTGCGGACCGGTCAGAGTGCAGTATGTGTATGTGTGCCTATGTGTATATACAGAAATCGTGAGAAATCCTGAGCTTTTATGCAGGGTCACTAATTGTTGGCAGCGGCTGTTCTTAGTGTGGGGTGAACCCGATCCGTGATGACCATCAGCTTGTGGAACCAGGATCTGAACAAAGGATAGAGATAGAGGGACAGACCAAAAAAACACCAAACAATCACATTCACCCCAAAAATGGAAGTTAAAAAAAAACACTCAAGGAGAGCACACCTGTCACAGGGGAGCAGGCTAGGCGGAGCTGACGGTATGTATAGGTATATACTGCATGTTTTTAACTATATATATGATTCCATAAACAAAGCTCAGAAATTTATATAGTTGACTCAGCATCTTTTACTCAACAATCACGTTCCTATTTATAAAGAATGGTCATTGTGGGAGTTTCTACCCACAGGTACAGCTTTAGGAAGCTAGACGGTGTCTTCTTGGTAGTCGGGTGCAGACATACTGTGAGTCTTCATTAATAAATAAAAACATAAAGGCTCTCTGGCCAAAGTGGGAACATGAAATAAAAGGATTAATCAGTCCAGGCTTCTCTTTGGTGGCAGTCTGGTCTGCAGGTTCTCCAGCGTTCCTGCACCAGGCAATCCACACGGCAAGACAAAACAACACATAAGAAAGGTCTCCCAGCCAGATCCCACCAATCAGCGCTAATGGGGCTGATCAGCAGACCAGGTACAGCTGTGCCATGGTGGAAAGAAGCCAGCGTCGCCACTTGCAGAATGTGGCTTAACCACGCGCCCTCATCTGCCACAGTCATCTCTAAATGTATTTGAATATGATATGAAATACATTCATATTAATTGATAAATCCAATCATATCTCTAAGGATAATGAAAATAAATGGTGGTCTCATGTGTGTTGTAGGTCCTCCTATATGGATCATTATCAATTCCACAAACAGGAAAACTAGTCACATGATATAGGTTTGGTCAAATAACGCACTTCCTTCCAGCCATTTCAGAAAAAAACACACAACACCATTTTGCAGGATGCTTTTCAACAAATACTGTCTGAGTGGGTGCAGTGCAAATTAAAGAAGAAAATCAGGAAAAAACAACCAACAAAAAAACAAGTGGAATCCTTTCCCTGTCCATCTGTTAAATCCAACAGGGCCAGCGGCTTACATAAATAGAAAATCCCCCAAAGAAAGAAGGACAGCTGGCACCGTTGAATGACTCGATCCATTTACCTGCACCACATTTGACATTTATTGAAAAGGGAAGGACTGCCAGAAAATAGCCACCGTGTTTGTCTCCTTGTTTTTTTATTGATTATGAATCTGGGAGCTGCCTTTTTAAGACTTGCTTGACTCATTTGGCACACTGACTAGAATGTCTATTTCTAAATGCATGCAGACTTGATCATTACTCATCGTTAGAAATTGGTGGGTTCCCTTTTGAATGTTATTTTGCTACCGCTGCTTTAATCTCACATCTTACATCCCGCCATGGCCTATAAAACCTCTAATAGCTCTGTAAGCAGAGCTGCTCGCCTCAGCAACTAAAATGACCACGCACCTATCACAGCAGCCATTAAAGGCTGTGTATTATTCGATTTTGAGCTTTCCTCATCCAAATGCTGTGTCAGTAGCGCTTGTCTGAAAAGGTCCTGAAAGGGGCTAGAGAGTGAATGTAAAATCTGTCGAACGTGGCATTTCATCAGTTGAATTAAGAGTTCACCATGAAGAATCGACCAGCAAGGGACAAATATTAACCAAGGCCTGTGCTTCGGCCCATGCTTGAATCCAGGGATGATTGAGACTTTTGGTTCAAATCCCAAAGTTTCACTGGAACCACAACAACAAAAAAAACGCCTGCTGGAACAGGAGGGGGGTTTGGCTGTCAGGTTAGGTCGGCCTAGCATAGCTGTACATGGCAGAGAGTGCAGTACATTTGGAGTGTAAGAAAAGGGGTGTCGTATGGAGCTCGGATCAGAGTTGGCATGATGTTTCATGCCAACTCTGATCAATACCCCAAACATTAACAAAGTTGCACTCACAAGTTGCACTTATTCACAAGTTGCAGTTTGATGGACAACTCGACAGACCAATGAGAGAGCACCTCGGGTGGGGTTATTAGCTCCCTTCACTTTTGAAGAGCAGCATCAAAGGCGTCATTCCAGGCTTTCTCCTTCGTGGATGAGAAAGCCTGGGGACGGTTTACCAGATCAATTTTGGAACCTGATGATCTTTGACACAACATTTGCTTAGACTGGCCACCCAAACACTAGCCTCCAGCTTGATCGACACTTTGCTCACTGAGAAACCAGAAGGGTGACACAAGTACAACTAAGACGGGCTCCTCTGTGACATGTTTGGTTCATGGGAATTAAAAAAGAAAGGAAGGACATCGGTCAATCCACCAAAATAGCCTCATGAAAAATTGTTGAATTTTGTAATGATATGGGACGTGTGAACATCTCATTAAACAGATAATGTCCAAAGCCTAACACGCCACCCTATCGTATATAATATACAAACGGTTATTGCATTTAAATATGTCTCCAAAGCAACAAGGTTCTTAATGATGCCATATGTCCGTATTCAAGGAGGGAGCGGTGGGGTTGATTGACTGAGTTGCGGCTGGTTGCTCAGACCGTTTAAAGAAGAGAGGGCAAAACAAAATTCATCTGGATTGTAAATGTGATCTTGATCATCAAGCAACACTTCAGTTATTGCCGAATAAACTGTGATTTAAAAAAAAATCATTGAACTCAATTGTGAATGCAGCTGTGGCAGGCAATATAAATAGCTGGATTTAGGGTTTGTTTGCAAGTTTGTAGTACATTTGACAGGCAATAAAAATTTGCGAAAAGATGGCACTGTATAATTTTCATGACATAAATCGACACAAAACATGTATCTGCAGTCAAAATGTTCTCTGACTCAAGGCTGAGAGGAGATCTTGTGAACCACAGTTGTGTTTTTTTACTGTAGGGACGCAAGCAAATATCCTCCCGTATGTCGATGATGTCAAAATTATTCGACACATCGCTCAATGCACATTTCCCGAGCAATTCGTGACCCGGGTGGGTTTGATCAAAATTGATCGACAATGTACTGGCAGGTGTGCAAATACTTATTTTTTTCACCTTTCAAGCTATTTTTGCCAGCGATTGCTGTCATTGCTGTCATATGGATCTTGGTGTTCTATAATATATGGCTTGGTACGATACATTGTATTTCCTATAATGCCTTTTGAAAGGCCTTCATAATTCTAAGGGTCATACAGTTGTCACAAACTATAAGGGACTGAAGTTATAATTAAACTACAGAAGTAGCACACAAAAATATTGAGTTGCATTGTTTTGACAGCGCTGGCACACGTATTGTTCGGCATTAATGCCCTATGCTTTGTCTCCTCCTGTTGCCTTTATCAAATGCCTGCCGCTGCATTTCATTCATCTTCTTGTCATATTTCCTTTGTGCTGTGTGCATTAGTGTCTCGTCTAATCCCCACCCACTGTCCCTCATGAAGGAGCCTTTTTACCCAGCAGTCTGGAGCTGAGGAGGGAAATGAGGAGTGTTCTTAATATGCCTCCCCGGTTTGGTGGCAGCCCATGATATCAGCATGAACCAGCCTCGCGAGCAAAATTTAAAGCCGCTCCGTGCGACATCCGGTCTCCACAGATAGCCAAGGAGCATTACAACATATCATTCAAGTCACAAATACTATAAATAAAGCACTCCCCCCATGCAGCCGAACCTCCCTTGTCATATCAAATGTCACTGTTCCAGTGAAGAGGGTGTTTAGGAATGGGAGTTTCATGGGGGTTTCCAGCCAATCTAAGAGAGAGGTGCAGAATCGCAGGAGAAGGAGAAGATACAGGGACAGTTAGGTCCGACACGGGTTCTCCTGAGTTCTGGAATCAAGGTCTTTTCCAAACAGAATCCGACATGATTTTCCAGGGCAAAGTCCCATGCTAATGCATGCTTAATTTTTTTAAGCATAATTGTGACCCACCGCAGCAAAACCCGCTATCTCGCGCATTTCTAAATTCACCAGGAGCAGCCAATTTGTTGAAAAAACCTTTACAGAAGGACAATTCGATTTTTCTAGATTTGTCTTCCTTTGTTTATTTTTTATCTCTCAACGTATTTTCAAAAAGCTTTGTTTGATTTATAAATAGTACATTATTTTAAACCATGGAGTTTAATATTCCTGTTCGGTTACATGAGGAAACACACTGAACAACGCTGAACCACGCCGATCGATTGTTTTGTTTAAAGCGACCGTCCAGGTGAAGGTCATTCCTCCATATTCCATATGATGTGAAGTCACAATGTGAAATCGTTTTGATAGAGTTTAGCCTCTAAATTGTACTACTTTTACACTTTTACACAACTTTTCATCTCCATATTGTTATGGATTACGAGAAGCAGGTGGCTGATGTAAATCATTTCGCTTACCTTAATTTGACCAGTGCGATAGATCCAGGTCATTGTAAGCAACGCATACTGGACTTCATTTTCTGTGATGATAGTCAATTCTCCGACAGCGATGCTGAATCTGATACCGGCGTTATCCCGGACTTGGAGAACCTTTTAAACAGTGGATTTCAACCTGAATGTAACGATGAAATGGATTATTTTCAAGAACCATCGGAGGAGTCCAATGATACGCCCGTTGTTGTTACAAGGGAAAAGGTTTATGACGTGATGAAGTCCGTGTAGGTTGGTGATGCAGATTATGAACAAGTAGCAATGGACAAGATTCTCAAGTTTACCTGCAAATGCAGCCAGGGGCAAAAAGAAAATGAAAAAATGCCCCAAACAGGCTCTCAGGGTGTAGCTGGGGTAGGGTTGGGGTTAGCCCACATAATAACTCCAAGAACTTTGAAGATATTTTGCATACACACATTTATATAGTAAATGACACAACAAAGTTGATATACAGAGACTCATATTATTGATAGACTCTACATTTTGTTGTGTTGTCTGCACTTTTAGACTCCTAAATAATTCCACTTTTATAAAACATGATTATTCTTACTTTTAAATAAAAGCCTTTTCAAAAACAAAATATGTGTGTCGATGGCTGTTCAACATTGTCTCAAAACACAAGAACAATGAAGAGATTGCCCCTTTCAGCAGGGTGTGAAGTCCCCATTCACTAGGGTGTCAAGTAGCCATGCGGCTTTGTTGGTCCTCCAACTCATTTGCATTCTGGGACCTGGCTGAATGAAGCCAAGTGTGTGTGTGTGTGTGTGTGTGGGGGGGGGCTTTGAAGGTGATTATCTCAAAAACACAGTTGTCCACACCCTTGTCATTAAAAAGTCATCGCTTTAAAAATATTTGCTTGATTTGCACAAGTGACACATTGATTTGAAGCTCTGATTCTTCACTTGATGAAAAAAAAGTCAAAAGCCACCAAATGTACCAAAAGTTGGCGGTGGGTCACATTTACCCTTCATGAGAAGTCTTGTCCAAATCGTATCTGAATGTGCACTGCTTAATCGTAGACTCTTTTACAATGGCTAGACGACGCAAGGGCTGGGTATTGATAGTCAATACCTTTCAGCTATCAACTGAAATAACTCAATAACAAGTAGTATCTAAATTTCTTCAGTGAAATGATACCAGCATTTGATCCTTTTTGAACCAAGATCTAGATATATACGACTATTTATATTGTTTTGCTCACAGCCGATCACCGCAAGCGATCTTCAATTCAATGCTATGGCTCACTACTGCAGCAGCAGCTATGACAGCCTGTAAAACGATGGGTTCACAATTTTCAAATCTGTCGTAAAACAACAGTCAGTTCTCCATATGAATAGTAAAGAGCTTTTCCTTGCTTTTATCATTTCTCCTGTACTGGCTCTTTGTTTAAAATAACAATGGCCAAATATTTTATTGTACAGTTTTGTACAGTTATTTGATAAATATTTCAATAATTTGAATACTTTCATAATGTATTTGTGTAAAAATCATTTGGATGGGGAGGGCTGGTGGAATTTAAACATATGAAATGGAATGGAAGCAACTCAATGCTTTCATTCACACGATGGGTATAGTAGAAAAAATGGTATGGAATGAAGTACTCTATCGTTCACTTTAAGGGTACTGGTATTGTCAATTTTTAAACAATACCGAGCCCTAGATGATGCTATTACTAATTTTAGACTAGTCGGCAAACACTAATTACCAAGCGATGCCTGATGTACGGATAGATATTATAGAACTTGACTGATGGATTTCAAGTGGTTCTCTGGCATATCTTAATTGAAGGAAAAACTTTTGTCTGATTTATTTTGTCAGCTCAGGCTTAATAGCTGTTGATGCTAAATCCCTCCATTACCGGCGACTACTCAGGACAGAACATCAATGGCCTTCTGGAATGCCTTCTAATTGAATTGCAGTGCAAAGAAACACATTTGTACGTCTCGTGTGCATACGTCTTGATGAGCTACGTTTGAATTTATGACATTTTGAAACTCGCGATTATTTCAATATGTTTGTCCGGCATTTGGAAAAAGACTGTGAGATGTAGCTCAATTGCGATGTTTGTGATTCTTTTTATGTAATTTATTCTCAGGTGTCGGCACTTGATCTCAGTAAGACTACTTGAATAAATAATTACAATTTGGTGAATAGCACATTAATTACACTACTTTTGAAAGATAAATGCAACTTATGTAAAGTAAACACTAATCGTCTGTGTTAACAACCTACACGCCTACAGCAGATGAATAGGCACCTATTCTCTGTTGCTAAGCTACTTACAATTCTACCATAGTTTCACTCAGCAAGTTGTGAGCAACTTTGTTTTTTCAAAGCTCTTAAAAACTGTTACACAAGAAATATTCATACTGGGGTTAATAATTCATGTAATTATGTCGCAGAACAAAACGTAGCACAGAATTGTCAACATGATTACAAAGGTGGCAAATTCACAAGCTGCATGACTACGGAGCATGAACAGAGATAACTTGGTTTTTGTAGAGCTTGGCTTGTTGTATGGCACTGAAGAGGCATGCACTAAATTGGGTGCGTTGCAATATTTATATATATTATGTTCCTTAAAGTTCAATAGATCTCTTTTAGAAGAAAGGTACTCCAGTCTTGATCATTGTTTAATGACTTTTGGAATGTTGAGTTGAAAAGTTTGCTCTATAGAATAGAGTGTTGTAATTTATCTGTCCCTTTTAGGGTTCAATCATTGTCACCCACCTCAGCAAAACCCGATTTGTCGCACATTTCTTAAATTCGCCAGGAGCCGCCAAATAAGTTGAAAAAACCTTTCGAGAAGGAAAATGATTTTTTTTCAGATTTGTGTTCCTTCGTGGATTTTTTTTTATTTATCTCTCAACGTATTTTCAAAAAGCCGAGTTTGATTTATAAATTGTAGATAAATAGTTAAACCATCGAGTTAATATTCCCATTAGATTACACGGGGAAACACAGTTCGCTTACCGAGATACTGAATAGTGCTGAACAATGCCAGTAGATTGTTTTCTTTAAAGCAACGGTCCAGTTGAAGATCATATATATTCCATGTCATGTGAAGTCACAATATGAAAGCATTTTGATAGAGTTCAATCTTTAAATATCACTAGTTTTACACACACCTGGATACATTGTTGTGTAGGTGAGTAACCCACAAAGAAGAAAAGCTGATGTCACTTCCATAACTAGATGGTTAAAGCGCAGGACGTGAAGGTCTGTGAAATTTTTTATCTCCATGTTGTTATGGATTACGAGAAGTTGGTGGCAGGGAGCTCTAAATCATATCACAGACCTTAATCTGACCAGTGCGATAGATCCTAGTCAGGGTAAGCAGCACTTTCAAATGATGTGAAAAAAAAAGTAAAATCGCACCAAATATACCTAAAATATATGGTATTTTCCTGAAAATTAGACATTTTCTATCTCAGGAAAAGTAGCAGCCTATCCCAGGAATCCCACGAAATGTACTTGTTTTCAGCTATTGTCAAAATGCATTGGTCATATATCAAGCAGCCCTAAATGCAATGAGGTGAAATATAAGTTCCCAGCCTGACCCCTCTAGTTTATTATTTGGTGGTGTTAACAATTATAAAAAAAAAAATCAACGTCATTTATATTTATCAACATTGGAATGAACATAAATTTCACATGAAGCTTGAATTTTATAGCTGCAACCCCTTTGAGGAATATGAAATGCCAAGTTCATTGCCTGTGACCTGTCTGCTGAGAACAGCCTTATGGAAGTGATGTTTGACAATTATTCATTGTATTAACAAACAGAATTTGTTAAAGCAAGTTATTTGCCGTTTCTATCAGGCTGAGGCGGTTTCCATATTCTGTTCATGTTCAGTGAAGGATATCCACCATTTAGCGGAACAGTCCTGAAATTGGAACATTTGTCCTGCATCCCGCAACATTCCACAAATGCAGTAAATGTCAAGCATTTTAATGTTTAGGCCTATTTCTTTTTTTTTTTATTGTCTTTCTTTTGTTTATTTACTTTTGTAGTGATAAAGCCTATTAACCTAACCTATGTACTTCCATCATCTTTCCTAAAATGACAGTCCCAAATTTCAAAAATGTTTTTTTCCCCCCAGAAACTGTGATGGTTATGTAACATTCTAAAGCTTATTGGTAGAAAGACAGCAAAGAGGTGTGAAGAGGTGTGGTAGCTGAAGGAATAGAATTTGCGTGAGGAAGGAGAATGGAGCAAGTCAGACCTCTGGAAAAAAAAACTAAAACAAAAAAGAGACTCTCTCAACAAAGAATGGGAGAAAAAAAATCCATGTGCTGGAAGTTGTTCCAACTTGAGATTTCAGCTGGAGTTTCACCGTCAGCCATGGAGGAGAGGGGGATGTAAAGAGACATAGAGATGGTGTATGTCATAGGAAGAATAGACAGCAAAGAAACACTGGCATAACAAGCTTTTTCTCTAAACCAAAAGACACCAACACGGACAAAATCCCAGCAGCTGAGGTGACCAGTGTCGACCATAACTTGCAGCATGGCTTATCATACAGGTCAAGCGATTGTGGCTCTAAACCTGCTCCTCTCATGTTCCCCGATTCAG
Organism: Zeus faber; assembly: GCF_960531495.2. Lineage (NCBI taxonomy): Eukaryota > Metazoa > Chordata > Actinopteri > Zeiformes > Zeidae > Zeus > Zeus faber. The sequence goes on from NC_137189.1 coordinate 37,416,870, forward strand.
AGATAGCAAAGAAACTTGCTTGTGGGCAAACAAAGTGCATCTATAGTTCCCGACCTGCTTGCACTAGCATCGTTGGAGACAGTTTGAAACAGTTAAATACGCCAATTGTTGCAGAAACACCAGATTCTCTTCTATTTTTCTCTATTGCTTCTGACGCATCAAACCATGGAACGACCAAGTTATTCATGCTAGCATTGAGATATTACACACTCGAGATAGGCGTGCAAAACAATTTGCTGACTTTTACGAAGATCACAAGGAAGACTCTGATTTGATTTTTAAACCACGTCGTTTCAAGGCTTGGGGAGAGCAACCTGGGGCTAGAACGAATGTCTGCATTCTCAGCAGATAACGCCAGTATAAATTATGGGGTACATAACTCAGTGTATAAAACCCAAAAGGACAGAATGCTGCAACAGTCAAAGCCAACTGTGTGCCCCATGTTCTGACTAACTGTGGGCGGCATTCGGGCGATAAGCTGAGAATTGACATTGAGAAGGAAGTCACGAAAATATACAGCCACTTTTTGTCCTCAGCTGGTCTTTTTCAAGAATTAAAGGATGTTTTGGATTATTTGGAAGAGTTGTACATGACCCTTTAAAAGCATGCGCCAAGCATGTTGCTGAGTTTGAACTGACACTCAAGTAAAGGGGAAGGGACCGATTTTCTTGGTATGAGACAAGCACTCCCCTGCAGCAATTTCCCACCACACAGCCCGCTGTTATTTAGCAGGACTTTCTAACATTCTATCGGAGAGCTCTCGCTTACTTTAACATGTGGTTTGATTTCTCAGATGAGAATTACCTGAGGCGAATTGCATGCCTGGCTCTCAAGAGGGAATTCAGCTTCCAAGACCTCCATGAAGCAGCTGATGTTCTAAAAGTGAGCTCAAAACTGGACATGGACCAGCTTTACGACAAGTAACAAGAAGTAACATTGGCACACGTGAGGGAAATGTCAACAACAAGAGATAGTGTCACAACGAAGTAGACAGCGGTATTGAAGCATGCCAGTACCCCAGACATGGCACCACTCAAATGCTTTGAGCATCCCTGTGTCAATTGCATTTGTGGAGAGGGTGTTTTTGTTGATGACAAAATTGATGGACTACCCACAGAAATCGTGCCAGTCTCAAGAGCGAACTTTTGGTGAACGTAAACAACAGCCGCACTTACAAGAACTTCTACACTCACATACTGAAGGAGAAGGCCATGCTCGATGCTGCCCGAAGCAACAAGAAGTACAATTTTAAGAAGCATTGATTCAGTAAGAATGCATTTCATAGACTAGCATAGCGTGACATAGCCTATGGAAAGTTGCCTAGTCTCTACATGCAATATTGGTATGTTTCTCTCATTTACAATTCTTAAAATGGGATTTTAACTAAATTATTAGCCTATTATATAAAATTCATTTTATTTATTAGATTGAATACGTCCAGTTTCTATACTGGACTGTACTATAGTAGTGTTTGACAATTTCAAATAATCATTTAACACAGCCCACCCTGACTTAGAGCAGGTTAGCATCCAATGCCACCGCAAATAGGCATTCCATCTAATATGAACTCAATATTTACAGAACCTCAAATTAGTAATTTCTCCCTCGCACATGTGTCCAGCATTGTCCCGCAAAATCAAGTCTGCTGTCTCGCAACGGAACAATCATGAGGTGGTCACCCTAGCGCAGAGGCTGCTGGTGCGCAGTGCACACTGAGAGCCTTCTGTAGCCAAGCAATGTTAGATAGAGAGATATAATTACTCAAAGTTAACAAAACATTCATTCATTTTAACTTCAGCATTTCAAAGTTAACTCCGCAATTGTGCATCCATGCCAATACATTGAACATTCCCAGTGGCCTGCCTGTCATGCATCAAGTGCAAAATTCAAATCAGCATTTTAAGAACAAGGCAGTGCTACTACAGTTCTCTTGCATTATAACAAAATAATAGCCTATCAAACATTAGATATAGGTCTATGCAATATAATATTACAAAATTGCCTATATAATTTCAAGATTTACTACATAATCAAACAAAATATGCTTAGACCTATTATAAATAAAACAGATCTCACCCTAATTAAAACAAAAAATAATTTATTGCTTTGTGTTTATTAATTACAATAAGCTTTCAGTGTGTACCAACTGCATATGCAGTATCCACACATCTGTTCCATGAACTGGAAAAAAATTCGACCTTCATATTTTCTAAATATAGCCCCATTCCAATTTTGTTATAAATGTAAATATATATATATATATATATATATATATATATATATATATATATATATACATATATATATATATATATATATATATATGTATATCAGTTTCCCCATTATTATATTTCCTGGGAAACAGGAAATAGTTGAGATGGGCATTGCTGTGAATCCCGCTTCCCGGGATTAAACCCAACTCGACATGTCTTTTGCAAAGAGATCCTAAAAGAGCTACCAATGAAAGATTTGAGATCCTGTGGAGAAAATGTGGATTTAATGGGTCAAACTAGGCTAAACTATGTGAACACCCCTGTATAGTCAGTGAATAAGGACATTTTAGCAACACCCATTGCAGAGAAGTGTAAAATAAAACACTTTTAACATGATACTGTCATAGGATAACACCTTTCCAAAGAGTTGGTACTATAGATTTCTGTCCTGCTATAGCTGCCCTGGTCATCTTTAAGTGCTGTTATTGTGAGATGAAAAAGGTGCTCACTGTGAGTTTGTGGTGTTGAGTGGTTAGAATAAGATCACACTTTATTGATTTCCTGGGGAGGGATTCAAGTGTTACATCAGGACAGTGCAAAAAAAAGTAAATAAATAAACATACTGCAGCCAGCCAAAAAATACGTAAATACAGAACGAATAATATATATTAAAGCATATTGCGCACATAAAAGAATCCTGCCCTCTGCTCCCGAATTCAATCACGAGAACTATTCATCAGGCGCTTCATGAAATGGTTTTTCCATGGCCAAGCACTGAGGCGTTGGACGGAGCTGGAATGGTTTAAAGCTTAGCACTATTAGAAACACGTCCTCCGGGCTGATGAATCACTCCTCACAATCTGGCAGCACGAGGGCCAAATCTGGGTTTGGCGGATGCAGGAGAATGCTTCCTGCCAGAATAGAAATTATGTATAGTAAGGTTTGGTGAAGGAGGAATGGGACTCTTAACGCTAGGCAAGGCAATTTTATTTGTACAGCACATTTCCTTCACAAGGACAATTCAAATTGTGTTACATAAGGCATACAGGACATAATATAAAAGCAAAGAATAATAATAGCATAGAAATAAAATGATTAAAACAGGTAAAATACATAATAAAATCACCAATATTAAAATTTAAATTAAAGTTCGGGTGTAACCAGGCTTACACACGACAAACATTGGAGGACTAAAAACTACGGCTTCTTTGGTCATTGGAACTCTAACCCAGCCAACGCACTTAAACATGGGATGACTAAAATCTACACCCACTGTGGTCATTGGGACTCTAGAGGTGTGGAGGTGAATGGAGGTGAATCCAACAACAGCAATATTCCAACATCTAAGGAAGATCTTTCCGGAAGAGCCGAGGTCGTTACAGAAGAGAAAGTGAGACAACTCTGTATTCGTGGACATAATTTTGGAAGGAGATGTTCAGTGTTCACCTAAATTCCATTGTGGTGGCCTACTGCTCTCACCTCAGGATCCGCATTTGTCCTTTCGTCATTAAGTCACAACCCGCACATAATTGAGGATGTCGTTGGAATGTTATGGCCGAAGTGGAATCCCCAAGATAATATTGCCTCAAAACATTGCCCGTATCACTCTAGTTTGCATCATCGATGTTGGTGGTCAGGAAGCTGAAGGCAGTGTGGATGTTTTTAGACATGTCTTATTTATACATATATTTTCCGTAGCCATTTATGACCCAACGTGAGAGTGATTAATCGCTCGCTGTGTTTGTATGCACAGGATCTCGTACTTGTTTGTCATCTCTGTGCCATGAAGCGTAGATTAACCACCCATGTGGTATTCTGTATTTGCAAATATTCGCCAAGTACTATCCAAACTCCTCATCCTGTTTTGGCACCCTCCCTCCATCTCTCTCTCTCTCTCTCTTCTTTGTCACCAAAGAAACAACAACTGCCATTCCATTAATTGTCATCAGAGAATCGCATGAAATAAATCCATTTAATGAGACTTGAAGTACTTCTCAAATCACGCACATCCTTGGTAAACACACACGTCAGTGGAAACACACACACACATTCACAAAACACACACGCAATCAAATTGGTTTCATTCTAACCATGCACTAAACGCTCGCCTCGTCTTAGCGCTGTGGCTGTTGACACGTCCATTAAGATATCCCTGATCACAGAGTAGAATGATGATGGCTGCCACACACACACACACACACAAACACACACACACACACACACACACACACACACACACACCACACACACACACACACACACACACACACACACACACACACACACACACACACACACACCGGATTGGTGCACTCAAATCTGCAAGTTACGGAGCGACAAAGCTACGTGAAAGTGTTTGCTAAAAGTAGTAGGTAGGCGGTCACGTAATCGATCAAGGTTGGCAAACCGAGTCTTGGAGGTAATGAATCAAGACAATGGGCAACAGCTCTAATTATGGGCCCAGAAAAAAAAGGGGGAATCATTACAGGAGTTTGTGTGAGGTAAGTGAACTCGTTCCCCAACAGTTCCCAACAGGGTCACATGATTAGGACCTTTATCATACAGGTCTGATCTTAGGCCATTACTTATGCATAGAGGCTCTGGGGGGCTTGGCCTGGGTGGGCCGGATTGGGTAGTAGCTTTAGCTGCTATGAGATGAATGTGGTTCTTTCCTCAGAAATGTAAGACCATGTCTCACAGTGTGACTGAGTATAGCCCAAGTAAATCATTCTATTTGGACGGGAGACCCCTCATGGGGGCGTTCCGTGTGAAGCTTATCCGTGCTGTTTTCAGCACTAGTTACCTTCATTTTGTCACTGTTAGCTGAACACTGGAAATCTATTAAAGGTACAATCTGTACTATTTGCTCATTGCACAAATTGACCATGTTTTAGGGTCAACACCGAATGTTGCTCACAGATGTTGTTCAGTGCCAGTCAGTCTGTTACAGCGTAACCTCGATGCCTGCTCAGATTTAAAGCTCTCAAAACAGGCGGTCCGGTCCGGACTCTCTGTTTGGGAGAAAACGTCTCTCATCCCAGACCTGTCAATCTCTTCTCAGTCCCTGCCCCCTGAACTACACCGCCCCTATAGCCAAATTGGTGTAATTTTAGTTTGAGCAGTATTGATGTTCATTTCGCGACCAGACGGCCAGCGTTGCCAGACCCCTCTGCCAAGAAGGCTAAGACTTGCTGGATTTCTTTGTCGCCAAATGGATGGCCTAGCACAGGTTGACTGGGCAACAATGTCCAGATCATTTAGAAAATGAATTAAAGATGGGAAGAACTTTCTGCTTTGTATCCCCTGAACCATCTCTACAGGATAGGGCTGTGTCACCCAAACTTCAAGATTCAGAGATTTAACACTAGGTTTTTGTTGTGGACAGTACCACTATACCAAATTGTGTAGCACTGCATTGTGGCACAGCCAGATTTCACTTCTTATAGTAACAAGAACAATCATATGTCACAATTTATGCTCATTTGCATTAATGTCAAAGGTGTCTTGTTTCCCCCCCACGCCCAGGTATTTATGCTTGCCTATTTAGGCAGCTTAGGATATTTTAACGACTGTTTCCAGAAGAAGAAGAAACAGTCTTTAATTGTCACACGACACTCCACAACACATGCTTGCACACACGCACACGCACACGCACATGCTTGATGGTGGCCGGTGAAATGGCTCCTCTGCTTTTGACCCATCCTGGCTTGTCCTTCCTCCGGGGGCACAGCCAGGAGCAGTGGGCAGCATACGTGGACGCGCCCGGGGACCAGGTGATAAGTGTCCATCGCTGGTCAGGCGATGATGGGTGCATGTTTTTGAGGGGGGTCCTTACTGACGTGAGGTGGAGGAAACCCCATGTGAACACGGGGAGAACATGCAAACTCCACACAGAAAGGCTCCTGTTTTTTGGAAGATAACCCGCCGGAGCACGGTGCCAACAGCGCCCCAGGCGGGAATCGAACCCAGGACCTTCTTGCTGTGAGGCAGCAGTGCAATGCACTGCGCCACCGTGCCACGTCCAACGTCCACGTCCACGTTCCAACAATCCTTCCTCTTGGAGGTTCACGTCAGTCAATGTCTGGGACGGTCACATCTGACATCGGTAGAAATTCCATGTTCTTCGTACATGTGAGATACACAGTGCTGCCCTGGCGCCGGGTTGTGAGGGTCTTTATTGTGTAGGATTGGGAATCTTTCGCTGATTTAACCTGGTCTTCTGGGAGACTGAGCTTCATTGCCATCGTGTTGTCAGCGATGGAGCGTTCTGGCAATATGATCTCCGTTCCATGAACTTGCACCGTTTTGGTTGCCACAGCCATCTTCATGACTTGGATTTCACCAACCTGAAAAAGACAAATAGTACTTCTACTGAGTATTGAGAGGAGTAGGGCCTCAATTATGCCGTTCTATTCCATGTAGAAATGGGAAAATACAAGTAAGCCATTTGATGACTATGTATAACGTACAGTTGTTGGTTGTTTTTTGTAAGTCATCCTGGTGCGTGTGGGATTAGTAATAAATTAAAAATGTGAAAAGATGATGTTACATTATGTGCGTTAAGCATTGTGTAAAGAAAGATCAGGTGTGGTACTACTACATAACATACAATAAACAACAAACAAGAGGTAGACTTACTTGGACGCTTGGAAACATTTCCCAGCTTGACTGGTATTTGCTGGCTGGCTGATGTGGGGAACTAACCATGCATGTCCGAAGACAAGATGGGTAAATTCTTCAGGGGAAGTATGGCTGGAGAAGTTGAAATAAGGTTTTTGGGTCGCTCTGGCATGTTTCATATCATCAGCATTATGTCTGTGATGCTGTGCAAGAAGCCTGCAACAGTGTCATATGCTGTGCTTTGTTTAATCCAATTGTCTCCTGGTAATACTTTAATGTATCTCTTTTTAAACATAATAAACATAAACAGGAAAATGTAATAGCCGTTACTGTGTAATTTCGTATGGTTTCTGTTACAACTAATTACAATTCAGGAAGACGGTAAGCTACATTATTCGTGTTCTAAACCCAACACCTATATCGTGTTAAACATCGGTTATCTATGCACTTTTGTGCTTCTGCGTATGAACAGATTGTCAGAGTTTGTGTTTTATATTCCTTTAGTTAATGTCCAAATAAATAGCCCAGTGAGCGGATAAAATATATGAAGTTTATCTGAATGGCAAATTAATGGCAACTCTAATTTCAGACAGTCGTTGCACGTAATTTCCCATTACATATATATATATATATATATATATGTTAGCAATAGTTCTGACAACGGTACTAGCACCATGGCATGAACCACATTAAACCCTGCTCCCGAGTGGAGAAGGCATTTCGACACACACGCACACACTCCCCCTCTGGTTTGTTTACCGGGTGGCTGCGTTCTCATCTGTGTCAGTGTTCATTTGAGTGTCGTTTAGGCAAGAAATAAACCCAAAGTCAATGGTGACAGACAGGCAATAAGCGTGCGTGTACGTGTGTGCGCCTGCATGTGCGTGCGTGTGTGTGTGTGTGTGTGTGTGTGTGTGTGTGTGTGTGTGTGTGTGTGGAGGGCTGTGAGGAAGACAATTAACAGTTTGAAGGTGACTCCGCCGCTCCCTCCATGTCTTTCCTTGTGATTTCCAGGTTAGCTCCCCTTTGTTGCCTACTGCCCCTGGAAGCTGACAACATGTGTTGTGATGATTCTTTTCTTGTCTGTGTGTGTGTGTGTGTGTGTGTGTGTGTGTGTGTGTGTGTGTGTGTGTGCGTGCGTGCGTGCGTGCGTGTGTGTGTGTGTGTGTGTGTGTGTGTGTGTGTGTGTGTGTTTATGGGTGTGTGTGTGTGCGTGTCACGTGCGTGTGGTGTGTGTGTTTACTGGTCGGCCTGTCTGTGTCCATGCGCCCTTGACCGCTGATGCTGTCTCTCCTCCAGACCAAATCTCTCCTCTGAGCCTGGGGTGCATTCTTCCATAGCACGTGGACACACGCGCACACGCGGGCGCGCACACTTTTAAAAAGGTGAGCGGAAGGCCGTACCTCGGCCGAGCGGGTCATCTTTTCGCCCATTCCCCGGGCTCCTCAATTCGGCTACTATCCCCTCCTGATAAAGGGCACCTTTCTCCACAAAAGAACAGATATGAAGAAGTCAAATAATAATAATAATGACAATAATAATAATTAATAAATTAAAAGAAAGTAAATGACAGACCATTGCAGAATTTCTCCTCTCGCAATTTCTCTTTTTCTTTTTCTTTTCGTGCTAGCCACTGAAGGAGTCTTAAATGGATCAATTGAGTTATAGAGAAACGTAATATCCACGAAGGATAGTGTAATATCTGCATGTGGTATAACACAATATCTGCATGCTGGATGACCTCAATCAATACTTCCAGCTACTCACAAAGGCAAACCGCTAAATATTGATGTGGCTACTCCCCTGGTTTATAAACCGAATTGATCGGGGGCAAATTTGACCACACACCGGCAATTAGCAATTAGATGTAGAGCCCAAGTCTTAAGAAAAAAAAGGAAGAAAATAAATCAATATATATATATATATATATATATATATATATATATATATATATATATACAGAATATACAGATAAATAAATAAATAAACACAACATTTATACAAGAACCAGAAGTGTGGATTCATTAGTACAGAGGTTTGCTGTGTACTGTTATTTTTTGTTTTTCAGACATATTGTCAGTATTCTGTTTTACTGCTTAAATTCCTTAGCTTCATACTTCTTATTAAATGCTTAAAATGTAATGATCAGGTTTATTTTTCACTATCCTGCTATATTTTTATGTTATTGTGTAACAGCTATTTTTTCAGATTTGCATTGCCTAATATTTTCAAAATGTCAGCTTTGTTTCCCATTACCCTGCCATATCGTACTGTGTATTGTTAACTGAGGTTTATTTTATATTTCAGTTTTTCCCCAGATGATGACATTTTTAAATTTTATACTCTTATTCTATTGTTTGTAAGTGTTGTTTATTCTTCAAGAACTTTACATATGTACTTTAGTATTCAATATTATTTTCAAGTATCTCTATCTACTTCAAATTTATTCAATTTTGAAGACTTTTTCACTACATGTCAAAGCAAATATTGATAGTTATTAGTCTTGTAGCTATTATTTAGTTTCTAGTTGTGTTCAGTTGTTATTATTTTCTATAATATAGTTATGTATATATACTGTATAAACAGATTTTATCTTACAGTATTTTGTTGAATTGTTATCAGGATTATCAGGAAAAATTGCTACAGAAGCACTTTATACTGTACAGTCCTATAGGCTCTTATGGATGTTATTGACCGGTAGTGTATATATGCATTGGAAGTGATTTTACTGCTGTAGACTTTGAGGCAAACAAGTTCATCTCAAAAAACAAGAAGACAGAAGTGCAAATAAGATGTACAAATTCGTGCAGGCTTCCGGTTAAATTATTGTGTCGCATAGTGGTTTTTTTCTGCAGAGTCTTATCAAGTCCAATATGATACTTTTGGAGGTTTCTTCCCCACTTGCTCCATTGATGGTAGTAGGTTCTTGAAGTCCTTCAACCGAGTTGTGCTTATAATGCATCCAGGCCAGCACAAAAATACCATACAGAATATGGAATGGATTCAACTTAATTTCATACCTTGGATTACTTATTTGAGGGAATTTATCGAAACACTTTTATGGGATCACGGTAATAATAACAACTCTTCTAGTTATTATAGGGTAGTTTATATTGAAATTTATTCTTGCTTGTGCTATCTTACTTATTTTTACAGATTTTATTGATTGAAGCGGCGGCCAGCGGCCTCATAGGTGAGCCCCCTGAATTGGTGTTGGTCGTCTTCCTGGGTGTGTCCCAACCGGTACAGGATAGCCTGCCTAATGTTGTCGTAATTGGTACGCGAGGTTGCCAGCAAGCTGTGTACCGCCACCTCTGGCCCCCCTGTCAGGACAGGAAGAAGGAGCATTGCCCACTCCAGCTCCCGTCAGCCACACGTCTGTGCTGTGCCCTCACGGGTGGTGAGATATGCCTTAGGGTCATCAGTCTCCATCATCCGGGGCGCAGCGATCGGAGCGATCCTTGGCCGATCAGCTCTACCAGGGCCTGCGTCTTGTATGGCCAGCAGCTGTTGGTAGTTGAGGGCAGCCTTGCTCTTCTATATCTCCACCAGGCGTAAAAAGGCTTGTCCCAGCAGTGATTCACCTACATTGGGTGCCCCTATGACAAGACTCGCAAGACAAGTGCAGAAACAAATCAAATTCATAAATTAACGTAACAGACTTTCTTTCTAAACTCCAGTAACATTGCCCAGTACTTGTATATGGACAAAGCGAGAGAGGTTACACCACAGCAGCTTTTCAAGACTCTTAAGACTGTTAATTACCTCAATCTCCTGCAGCTGCATTCCCTTCTGGTTGCCAGTGGTGGTTCCCGCCCTACCAGCAGTTTCCGCCAAAACCGCTCCCCACTACCACAAAAGGCATAATTCGTAATTGAATATTGCTGTAAAGTGGAGTTGAGTGTTGCTCACTGTAGAAGAAATTCTCCTGCATGGTCTGTGAGGTTAATCTGCACAAGAAAACAAAACTGAGAATTTTAAACATATTTATTCTGCAGAATAAAGAGAAAGATTCAGTACTGCTCCAAAGGAGTGTTCTGATCGGTCTACCCCAACTGCTGACCAAGACAAATTTTATACCAAAGAAAGGTTCTGTGCCATTGGTCAGATGTCATTTACAAGACAGTACCCCTCGGTCATCAATTGATCAAATCAAATCAATCATGAGAGCTCATACAATGGTTAAACAGTCAAAATCAGGTCACAGGCACAATCTGACATCATGCCATCAAACAAAAAAACAATGCTCTGTCAAGATACCCTTGTCTCCACACAAGGTTGAGTGAGGATGAAATGTGATCTCGTGTTTATACTACAACAGACATTGTTTAAAAGAGCAGTCTCTTCATATAAACTCTGAGGGACTCATTTAAACGCAGAGGTGATGTGTTTAAAAAGCTAGGTAACACACACAAAAAGTTATTGTCCTATAGAACAGGTAAGACATCATTCTCAGAGTTGACCACCAGGACTAATGAAGGACTAGTCTGCTCCTTCTGTCTGGTCTTGGAGGCCATATCCATGAATCCAAAGATAAACCAGCCTCTGACCAAGTTGAATTTAAGACTTCACTTAGACCTAGATTAGTTTAAGTCCTCCCTCTGGAAATCAGATTTCTTTATAATCCACAACTAGGGCAAATCTAAGACTATTTTCATGGCTGAGGAAAGCCATTTCAGTTTGTCCAGAATTAAAGTATGATTTGGTCTAAGATCAAGCCTAATTTGTCTCCAGGAAACTGCCCCGAAGTGACTTAATTTGGTCCATTCTGAGTTTGCCCGTTGTCTTTTGGGATAAGAAATAAATTAAAAAGAACAAGAACAAGTTTTTGCTCTGAAATTTTTTTCACTTCACCCACACTACAGAAGACAGCGCTGGAAGCTACAAGCCTCTCGTGACATCACAGTACCACCTGAACTGTTTACATTTCACGTCCAATGTCTCTGTTCTTGTTTATACATGATTCCAATCAACCTTGTTGATGTGGTGATAAATGAACAAATCTTGAATACTGAACCCACTAAACCTGTAGAGTGGAATCTTGTGTTAGATGGGGAAAATAGATATATACTATATACACACCCAGATGGAAATTGCAGTAATCTGGACTGGAGGAACTTGAAGAAAATGTTAATACGGGTGCTGCGTGTTGAGATAAACAGATTTATTAAATAAACCGTAGAGGAGCACTTACAACATACACGGGTGATTAATATAGGATTTTAATTTCAAATAAATCAAAAGATATTGGAGATGCATTTGAGTGGCCGTGCAGATTGTATTGTACCATTGCAGATAGCTCAGGTGTTGCAATATATGCATGTTAATCATATTTTTGCCACCTTTGCCCTGTTGAAATTTGATTTGTGTATTCATCTGGAATACTGGAATAGAGGTGCATGTGAACTTCAGTATTATTATATTTTTTTCAAGTTTTAATTTATCTATGTTTATGACTTACCCCTAATGATTTGGTAATCTCCACAACTGAAAGGCTGACATGCATGATTGATTGGTTGATAACTCAATAAGTTTATAGGTGAATAGAATAAATGAAGATGGAACAGAGGAAAATTGTATATTTTAATCCTCACCAAGAATCCGTCCTAAAATCCAACATTATTAGTTATTTGTGGTAACGATTTGATATTAAAATAATAACCTTTAATCACTATTAGCCTTGCTGTGCTTAACCAGGCTTCAAAGAAACCATTAAAGTAACATTACACAGAGAGACAGTTTCAATTTGTGTGTACTGGATAATGCACTGGCAACAAACAAATGTAAAAAAAATGCTTTGCTGAAAGCATAAAAGGGGAATACAAAAAATGGCTTTTAAAACTAATTGGAGAGTTCTCTGAGCCCCAGTGGGCCGGCACTAGAAGCTTTCAGGCTGTCACACGTGTCCCTTATGTTTGGGTGATTTGTACGACAATTGTAATTCAAGGAAACGAGAGCAACAAGGGGGAAGTGCCAAGTCAAGTGTTCGGCCTCGACATACAAAGCAGTCCCGGCAATTAACCTCGATCAAACTAATTAGCTGGTCTGAGGCTTTAAACTGTCAAAATATCAAGTGCTAAGTGTTATATAAATAATTATTGTTATTTTTATTCGTAGTAGTAGTAAATATTGTAGGTGGTGTCATAGTAATTTACCAGTATATGGCCCTAATGAATCGTTTTGACCAATCCTAAATCAGCTATTTGATTGCTCCACTGCCTGACTTTTTATTGACAGACTTACATACAGACATAGACACACCGACATAGTAAAATCAAAGTTGAAAGTCTCCAATACTGAATGCACTTAGAGAAGTACAAGTACTTGAAAAATGTGTCCAAGTATAGTACTTTTAGGTAATTAACCACTACCTTCCACAGTCCCAAATAAAGTTCTCTCTTTCCCGACAGCCTGTTGACACCCCCTCTCCCTACCGCTTTCTCTCCATGGCTCCTCTGAAGGAGAGCGGGTTGGATAGACAGATACATGCCGGGGGGATCTACGGCCCTCCAAACATGTCGCCTCGACAAGGTGGGTGAGAACGTGCTTGTCAGTGGAGAGTCTACGCTGAGTGGAGAGGTGTCCTGTCCGCGATGTGTCACGCCCTCCAGACTTGGGCGCTCGCCACATTGGTGCCAAAATACTCTGCTCGTTCTGAATCGGGGACGAGTTTCTGTTGTTTCTGTCATTCTAACGTGACGCAGTGGTCGGGTGGGAGTCGTGTTATTACTCTTTTTTTGCTGTAGAACATGGAAGGACCGGGCTTCCACTTCAGATTTTTAAGCTAAATGTATTGTGCATGTTTTCAATGATTTCTGTTGTTGGAAAGGGGGCTTTTATGGATAATGCCATCTGAGGTAAAAGTGTGGGTGGTTATTATATTAATTTATTTATCTATTTGTTTTTCGAGCACAAGCATTAACACGGCAAAACTGCGTTTTACTCCTTCAATGCTGAGTCGTACATTTATTTCATAATCATGGGAAAATCAACACCAGCTTTGAACTCTTGCGTACATACTGTATACATTTCTAAGCTTAGTACAGCGACCCATGAAGGACATTTGTATGATGCTAATTTGCATTAACGTCCTCTAGTACTCATACTCATTCCTAACGTGGTCAACAAGTCGGAATATTGCCAATAAGGTGATATGACATTTTTTTTATCATATCATATCAAATTATACCCGTATAATTGTGAATGGGTTGGTCCAACAAATCATTCGGTTTGTAATGTGTACCGAACCGAAAGCCTTGTACCGAGCGATTCAGTTCCATTACGTGTATCGTTACACCCCTACAAAACCCATTATTATCCTTTCAGGTCAACCATCAGGCACATTGGATCATCCTTTTAGTTCTTTGTTTTTTTTCTACACTGCTGTATTTTGGTTTGTTAGGTATTTTAGTCACATGGTTACATAACGGTCATAGTACCCCCGACTCAGATGCTCGCTAAACTGAGCGTAAAAAATGTCCCCAGCTAAATACAATACGACTCCGGTTACACTTGCACACAGATCTGAAATGAATGGTAAACCAGAAATGTTCGGCAGGTTGCACAGCTGCAAAAATCAAAGACTAAAAACTAAAATAAAAACCTTGCGTCTTATCTATTTAAGTGATTATTTTATTTATTAGGAATAGGACTATTGATGTTATGGATTTATGTGTTTAATAATTATTTCATGTACATGCCTCATTACGGGTCTTATTCTACCTTATAACATGTGTCTTCCATTCTGATAGGAAGTTAGATAGTTAGATAGGAAGTTAGATAAAACAGTGCCGGCGGACCAGATGTCGGCCATTGTCAATCATCTTATGCAATCTGGTTGCCCCGTACCAGAATTCATATAAACAAAAAAAGCACTCTATACCTCCATAGGCTCAGAAACTTCCGCCAAGGAAGTTCTAAAAATAAAAATAAAAATATGGATTTTCATTATATAGAATCATTATCACTCAATTATAAAATCATTAATCTGGCAACCATGTTGTCGGTTTTGTCAACCCATATAATGATATAGAATATAACACTTCTGAAAGGTGGTTTCGAACCCTGAAAAAGCTTACATATTTTTTACCAATATAGCCCTGTGACTGCCTTCATGAATTTTTTAGTAGCTCAGCATTTATTGTTTGTGAACAAAATGAAAAATTTGTAGCTGATCAGTGCGCCATTAGTAATGGGACAGATTTCGGAGCTCAAATCATATCCTATTCAATAACCAAAATCTTAATTTGAGATCAGGTTTGACGCTCATGTTATTTTTATCTTATCTGACAGTTGAAACCAGGAGCTTCTGCTGTCAGATAGTTTATGGGTTGATGGATGGGCCCGGTCACTGCTTGGAACTGACATCCATAGTCCGACACAGTCCATACAGAGGTGGCTTCCACCAGGGCATAAATCACACCACCGAGGCTCCGACACACACTTAAGGGCCTTCAGAGGGCCATTTCAGAACCAAGCAAGCGTGTGTGTGTGTGCGTGCGTGTGTGTATGTGTGTGTGTGTGTGTGTGTGTGTGTGTGTGTGTGAACTTGTTACTGCATGTGTGTGAGCATGTGTCTGTGTCTGTTGTACAATTCGGAAAAGATAGAGTGAGAGTCTGCAGCAGAGGAAATAGTGTTCCAACACTCTTTTTAACGCGAAGGAATACCTTGGTTGTCATCTCGTTAAGGTGTTGCACCTCCAAAAGATTTTGCGCTATCTCAACATGGTATTGAATTATATCCCAAAAGAATTGTGTTATCCTGCAAACTGTTACGTTTTCCAGAGATAGTTTTGCATTGTATTGTAAAAGGATTTCATTTTGTCGCAAAAGCCTTTTGTCGCGTCCTAAAAGGTATTATTGCATTGTCTCACAAATGTTTTGTGTTATCCTGAGATAGTTTGCCATTTTACAGCGCAAGTATTGTGTTATCTCACAAAAGTTTAGTGTTATCATACAGTATATCACATACTGTACTCACATATGTATTGTGAAAAAGTGTTGCAAAAGGATGGCGTTATCCTGCAATAATTTTGTTTTACATCGCAAAAGTAATGTGTTATATTGCACAGAAGTTTTGCATTATCCTGAGACAGTTTCACACAATTTTTTGCATCATTAATTCAAGGCGAAAATATAGGCTATGGAGAGTTGGTGATGCAAAGGTAAAAAGGTATTGCTTTTGTTTTTTTGTTTTTTTCTCGACCATATACATATGTACATATGTATGTTCTCCCATGTCCCCTTAGGGGCTGTGCACAGGCGCAAATGATGAGCAGAAAAAACAAAACTCAGTCACCCTTGTCAATATGCTGATAAAAAAAAAATTCGATTTCATACATGGAGCGAGAGACCGCCACCCGCCTGCGATTTACTGCGTATGGGAGCCAGAGCAGGGACCAATATCCTGGTATTATGAGGGGGAGCAGCAGAAAGAACTGAGGTAAGGAGTCTATCAGACCCCGGTTGTGTTGCACCCTAAAGCACGGGGAGCGGGTTTACACGGGCTGTGAAGTGGATGAACAGCGACATATTGACATTCACAGCTTCAGAGGAAAAGACCACGATTCGCTCCAACGCCGCTCCAACAATGGACGGAGCCTCGGACCTTTCTTCCACGGATTAAAATATTCAACCACAGAGCCGGAATAGGCCAGCAATTCAAGATTAAAGATTCAAGATTCAAGAGGTTTACTTGTCACATACATATATATACGTTCATACGTATAGGCAGTGAAATGTCTTTGCAACGCACCCGGAAATTATGCACAATGGTTTCTAAAGCAAACATAATAGCTAACCTAATTCCTACCTAGCAGTTTGTGAATTGAATAATATAAATTAACTAAACTTAAAATAGGACTCAAAAGGGTAATACAGAGTAGGGGTACAAAATATAAAGTGAGTATGGAGATATACAGTACACAACAGTACAAGATAGCAATACAGTAACACCGTACAGAACAGCAATACAGCGTGGTAAGCAGTTACCCAGAACAGTAATACAGTAACTTGCAGTACAGTATGCTAGATACAGTACAGTTGGGCAGTGTGAGTGACCAAGTGCTTTTTGTTAGGACCCCTGGTGAGTTCTGCATTGACAGTTCTTATGGCTTGCAGGAAGAAACTCAGTCTCAGTCTCTCTGTTCTCAGTGTGTGGCTCGGAGGCGCTTGCCCGACTGCAGCAGCTGGAACAGCCCGTCATTGGGGTGATGAGGATCCATCATGATCTTGTGTGCTCTGCTACTACACCTCCTTGTGTATAAGTCTTGCAGGGAGGGGAGGGTAGTTCCAGTGGTACGTTGGGCTGAACGCACCACCCTCTGCAGGGCCCGCCTGTCCTGAGCAGTACAGTTCCCAAACCAGGCAGTGATGTTGCCTGTCAGGATGCTCCTCACTGCTCCAGAGTAGAAGGACTTGAGGATCCTCACCGAGACCCTACAATTGTTCATCTGCCTGAGGTGGTAAAGACGCTGCCTCGCCTTCCTCACCAGAGTGAATTCCTAAACACAACACCCGGTAAAAATTGAATTTCAAATCACAGTTCCACTGTGTGGTAGGATAGGGAAGGGACTTGATTGTATCCAGCTATGGGGAGGAGCCTAGGATTGAACCAGCAACCTTCAGATTAAGTAGATGACCCGCTCTTCCTCCTGAGAAAATGCATGTTACATTGAATATCTAAGTGGCTCTAAGCTGACCTTACCTCTACAGCGCTTCAAGTATATTGCTTTGCATTTGCGATTTTTTACAGCTTCTATATAAGAAATAATAGCTAGTGCCCAGACTTGAAGTTTCTATTCTGAGGTCACTCCAGGCATCCTGAACTACCAGGCTGCTCTGACTGCCAGGCTCCTCTGAAGAGAGGGTTAGACGATTCAGAAGGCTGCAAAAAAGTCTTTAAGTTTGAATGTACCTACTTCCACGGCAGAAACATCGTAAGAATTGGAAGACAAATGGAACAGCTTAAGTCAAGCAAAAAGGTCTGAAAGCGGCAGAAAGACTCCAGGTAAACTGACCTGAAACCCGGTGAGGAGCCTTCACATCACTGCAGAACACAGCAGCGGACGGGTCTAGTCGTTCATCGGACGGTACAATGCACTTTGGCCGACAAAGCACATCCGTGGCCGAGTTTGCAGAAGTTAAGCCTTTTCCCGCGACATCGACACAAAATTAAGAGTCTGAAGAACTCAAAAGGAAGCCTGAAGCCTTTTGGAACGATGTGCTTTGGACTGATGAAACATAAATGTAACTGTTTGGCCACGGCCCAAAAAGGTACGTTTGTAGAGAAGACCACCTGGCCAACTGTCAAGCCTGGGGGGTGGATCCGTGATGCTTTGGGGCCAGTGCGGCGGGGGCACATGGAAGTACTGTCCGTGCCGAAGGATGAACGGATGCCTCTCTCTCTCTCTCTCTCTCTCCATCTCGTTCCCTCTATCTCTCTCTCCCTCCCTCATCTCTATCTCCCTCCCCCTCTTTCTCTCTCCCTCCTACCTCCTCGCGATGTGACACCCTTTGCTCGTCGCTGCAAATGTCAGCCCTGTCTCTGGAGGAGGAGGAGGAGGAGGAGGAGGAGGAGAGGAATCGTCGCCGTCGTCATCTCTCTCTCTCTCTTTCTTCCGCAGATGAGTTTGCTGCGGTTCAATCTCTTTCAAAGGCGAGCGGAGCTCAGGCCGTCGGTGTCCGCGGGGACGAGAGGGGGTGAGAGAAACAGAAAGAAAGAATGATGGGGAGAGAAAGGGAGGGGGAGAAGGAGGGAAAGAAGGAGAGAGAGGGAGCAAATAGCCTCTGTGATGGCGCTGTCGGGCGCCCAGAGTGCTGCTCGCGCACTCTTGCTAATTGTTCATTGTTCTCGATCGCGGCGAGATGAAAGAACCCGAGAGAATTTGCATACCCTGCCGGGTGTGTGTGTGTGTGTGTCTGTGTCCTCTTCCCCTCCTCCTTCCTATTGAGGGAGGTCAGAGGTCAAAGCAGCCACTGGGGAACACTGGGGAAGCAAACTAACTAAAAAGCTAAAACTGAAAATAGGCCTTGTTTGACTTAATAAAGAATAAAAATTGTCCCAGTTTGATTTTCTCCAAAATAAAAATTGTCCCAGTTTGATTTAATAATAAAAAATAAAAAAATAATAGACTGCATTTGATTCAGTAAAAATGAAAGTCCCCATTTTATTTAATTATACAATTTTAATAGTCCCTGTCGGATTCAAAAAATAATAATTGTAAAGATAGTCCCCATTTTATTTTATTTAAAAAGTCCTCATTTTATTTATTTAAACATTTTAAGTAGTAAAAGAAAAAATCTAAAGAGACCTTTAATACAAATTGTCCTCATGTGATTCAATAAACCAAAACAAAACTTCTCCCCATGCCAATTAAGAAAAATTTAAAAAAGCCCCCATTTTGATTTAATCCAAAAATGGTTTGTTCCCACCGCCCTTTTGCAACGTGTTCGTCACAGAGATTCCCATCGCAATAACGATTCAAAAATTTAAAGACGACACATCGCACACAGACACACACACACGCACTGTCAGGGTGCTAATGTAAGCCTGAATGTTCTCTCGGCTTAAATGGTGTCGGCTACGGCTCCCACGGTGAGACACAATTCTGGTGGCGGCCGTCATGTGGTGATCCCATCTGGTTGCCGCTTCGTCCACATGCGGAGCGTGCATGTGCGGAGGCTTTTTTTTTGCTGTGGTTTGTGCACTTGATGAACAGGGAAGAAAAAAACAACAATCAAACAATAACATCTGTGTGTTTGTGTTTGTGTTGTTGTGAGTGTGTGTGTGTGTGTGTGTGTTTGTGAGTGTGCGTGAGCCCGTGCACACGCATGACCAATCCCATCACGGGCGTGTACGGCTCCCTTTTCGCCGCTTTCCCCTCGGCCAAAGCAACATGCAGGCACATCTGATATATTATTCAGCGCTTTACATAACGCGGTCTGCCCCAGTTTTGTTTTTTTTGTTTTTTGTCAACCCACAACACATAACCCTTTAATTCTTGCGTGCACACACGCATGCACGCACGCACACACACACACACACACACGCACGCACACACACACACACACACACACACACACACACACACCAACATAAGTGTGGAGGTTAACAGGTGTTTATTCAAGCACAGAGCCTTGTTGACCCTACAGGTTGGTGCACGGTCGCTAGGATCCAGAGGCGGGAGGTGCTGCACTTACTTCACACACTCCTCCCACCGGCTGACGTGGAATACGTCACATATATGGTGGTAATCCTTGAGATTATTTCATGAAAAAAAAACCATGAATGACATCATCAGGACTTTTGTAATACCTCGGGACTTCTTTGTAATGTTTACACTGACAATTTGTACAAACTCAAAACTATACAGTATATATGTCAACTGTATATATATATATATATATATATATATATATATATATATATATATATAAACCTGCACTGACTACAATAAATATTGAAGGCGGGCACACCATTGCTGGCGCACAACAGGCACAGTCGGTATTAAAAATTTCTATTTCCAATTTGAAGACAGTGACTGAGAACGTGTGCCCGTCATGCACAGAGCTTTTTTCAGTTTCATTCAATTAGAAAACAGAGGAAAATAAATACATCTAAAATAAAAAACACACTGTTTTTATTTGCTTTGTTTGGAAAAAAGACCACTCTGATCGGAGCTGTGAAGCTGCACCAGCTTGCCTGGGTCCACCGCGGGGCGATGCTCACCATAATGGTATGGTCCACTTCAGGGGTGTCTGAAATCGTATTACAAGATTCTTCCAGGCATGAAAATGGGAAAAACAGTAGATTGTAATGTTTACAATTACAGGTAAGAAGGACATGTAAATGTCTCGACCCCCCCCCAACCTGTTGTTTTCACCTCTTTTGGAGGGGTCCAAGCCTTAATTAGGGGGGTCAGACCCCCCCAACCCTCCCCTGTAATTCGAACCATGGTACTGTCAGACAGGGCGTAATCGGGCCGCAGAGAAAGCCCTGTGGAGCTCATTTAAATCGGGGAACTCATAAAACATTTGGGGCTGACGCCGCGGACGCCCACCCCTAACAATGCCACTGGCTGCCCCCCAAGAAATGGATTTTCCGTCTACCAACGTTGGCTGAGAAATGATTTTATGTACTGTAGGTATATGTAATTATTTGATATATTACTGTAGATGTCGGACTCCCTTCACGCCACTTGTTTACTGACGCACAGACCATCCGCCAGGTCGGCATACCATGAAGCTCTGAACTGGTTTACTGCTGTTAGTTGCTGTATTGAAATAATGTATTTACAACATGTGAGTACTTTTCTGAGATGTTATTTCACCAACACACTGGAAAAAAAACATTGCAAATAAGACAACTTTTATTGTGATTCCTTACAGCCATCTTGGACTTGCATCCGTGTTCTGAATTTAGAAACGGGTGCTCAGGCACTTAAATTTGTGGTTACTCCAATGGTCGATGTATGCTTTGATTGTTTCTAGCTCCTCGTGTAAGTCGCTTTGGAGAAAAGCGTCTGAGCAATGAATAAATTAATAGATGTAAATGTAAGCGTCGCAGTACATTGGGGAGATGATTCTCAGGGCGGTTGGCACCAACATCAACTCCTGAGGCAGTGTAACACAGTCTTGCAATTCATCAACAGAATTAGAAGTGAGCTTTATCATGCAAATATTCTACAGGATTACTATAGAATGATCATATAGAATATTATAGGAAATATCATACAATTTCCTAATGAAATAGTAATGGGAGTATTTTTCCATAAGGGCAAATGTTAGAAGCACTGCCTTGTAAAAACAGATACTACTGTTGAAGATGGTGCACGTGTGTTGTAAGTGCATTCATGTGTGCATGTGCTGGCTGTATATTTGTATGGTTGCAAGATATGACCGTACTGTATATCTGTTCGCTAATTCAGTGGGAACACCGGCGGGGCAAGTCAGTCGTGACTTATGTGTCGTGGAGCGGTGGAGGGCAGGTGAGCGGAAGCCTGTCCGGGCTTCTCTGCATGGAAAGATAAACATAAGGTGAAATCTCCATGATCTATTTATCACACAGGCACACACACGGGCAAACTAAACTCCTGCACAGACACAAAGACACACTAAACACACACTCAGTCACATGCACACAAAATGCACTTATGTATGCATGCATGCACCGTGACCACATGCACTCGTGCATATATGGTTTAGAAGAACCACATACCTGAATAACCACTAGCACCAGCATGAAAAGGACAATCGTCATGATTTAGCTTTGGCTTCAATGCTGTTTTAATGCCGTTTTACTTACAAATGGGTTTGTATGTCATTTTAAAATTTTTGATATGCTTCGTCTAATTTACCCTCATGATCCAGAAATGTCTTCGCAATCCCAACCTAATCCTGTTTTTTAAGGCTTTTTACTATATTACCCTATAAACCACCTATACATGAATACAGGCATAAGCACAAACTCCTGTAATCATAGATCCATCTTCAGGCCAGGGTATGAATTTGTACAAAGTTTGGGCAGAAACGTCCCTTCCAATGTACAAATACACTCGACCTGTTTGTCTAGACCCGCTTAAAAAGATTCAAGATATGCCGTTTGGTTGGACTCCTTCTCATTCACAGCTTGATATCGAACAGCAAGCGAGTTAACACTTTTATAGTATCACTGGTGTTGCAGCTGCGAGGCCACCGTAACCTCAGCAACGTCCGTAGTATCGCACATGAAATAATTAAGCAGGCGCGTAAGCAATCTACAGTCACACTCATCGCTTGCGTTGATGAAAGACTCTAATGAACCACAAAACATCCCCTTGGGGTCCCCGCTAGCTTTGTGGCAGGCTCCAATGGCCTTTATTTTTCACTTTCTGTTGCTTTGAGCTTGCTGGGGCTGCGGTAATGACTCTGCTGAAGTCATAGTCCAAGGTGACAGGTGAATTGATTTATTGATTGAAACGTATTAACATGAGGGGGGGTGGGGTGGGGTGGGTGGGCGGAGGGGGGGATTATGAGGTTGCAAATGGTACATTGTAGTCCGTATTTAAGGGCCCGGCCAAGGTCACAATTTGACGTCTCAATTTGAATCTCGTCTCCATCTTCAAGTCGCGCTGTCTCAAATGGAATTGAGATTGATCATAAGGGTGTATAAGGGTTTCTTGGGGGCTTGACCAAAGTGGCTATTGGCTGTACGTCACAGCCCACAAATGGTCTTCTTCTCAGATACAGGTAAGTATCTGAGGGGGTATAGTCGGGCCATTTTAATCCCAAAAATGGATGGTATTCCCCTTGTCCCTGCAACTTCACAAGGTTTAGATCAAGGTCATATTATAGTGATGAATGGATTTTTTTATCTGTTGTTTTTGACTTGAAGCCAGTGCCAGAAGGTAGGAGCTGAAACCCCTGGTGAGGAGGGTGGGTACAGAAGACATCTGACCAAGTCCCTCTTATCCAAGTCACAAGTCTCAAGTCATTTCGTCCAGGTCCCAAGTAATTTTTTCTTGGGCCAGTGAAGTCAAGTCAAGTCAAGTGAAGTCAAGTCAAGCCAAGTTAAGTCGAGTCCTTAGTTAAGGCAAAGCAAGTCCCAAGTCAAGTCACTTTTTATTACCCCAAGAAACTGCAGTTTTACCTGCACCTATCAGTGGTGTAGTCTAGTCTATTGAAGTAGGTATACCATTATACCGTTATAACTTATTTTATCGTCCTTTTATTTTCCTTCCTATATGGTAAGCCAAGAGAAACAAAGAGAAAGTGTATGAATAAATAAAGTATAATGTCCAAGTGTGCACCCTTGGAGAATTACTGGAACAAAGGGGGGGGGGGGGGGGGTGATGTGGCAATGAGGGAGTTAATTACTGGGAGCGGAGAATGTGTGGCATGCAACGATGGGAATTACGGCTCTTTGAAGGGAACCGGATCTTATGGCTCTGTTTGTTTTTGAGACGTTCAAAAGAATGACTCTTCGTCCTTTTTGGATACTGTAACATTGTTACATTGGAAAATGACACAAATAACACGTGAAAGTAATTTATGATACTCTCCCTAAGTATGTTATTTATTTATCTTTATTACATTTTATTTATTCAAGTAATTTTTGAAAAACGTTTCACAATAAAGAATAAAATAAAACCTACTCTAGTTTGTTATTTTTGTGCAGAAGAGGTATAAACAGTATTTTTCATACATAAACAATAATAGTAAAAACCTCACAGTCAGACAAGTGCATGTCTGCTTTCCCTTTGTGAAGCTGAGGTGACAGTGGGTGCGCTCCTTTTCAGCCAGCCCACCCCATAAGTTATAATCTACCCGGCATTTGCCAAACAAAATCACTGATTGTAATCTGTCTTACGTATCATTGCGCATTTTAAGTGGGTATGGGAAAATCCTGGAGCTTTCTTTGTGGGTCTACGGCATACACCTGTGTATCACATAGACTACACCACTGGCTTTAAGACAAGGTTGAAGTACCTGTCTAATAATGATATTATTGGCCAAAATATCTTATCTGTGCAAAAAGTACGACATTGAATCTGTATTACGTTTGTATAATTATTGATATTCATTGAAATAAATGTAATCAAGCAAAAAACAAATCACTTCATAAATGCTCATTTATTTCTTAATTTCTTCTCAATCAAAAAATATGACCCTTTTGGCTACTGTTCAAATTTTAATTGATCTTTACTTTGAACTTTTATATAGATTATTTTTTTACTTTATCTTTAATTTGAACTTTTTATGGAGAATTGTTTTTATTGATCTTTAATTTGAACTATTTAAAGAGAATTGTTTTACTCTATCTTTAATTTGAACTTTTTATGGAGAATTGATTTAATTGATCTTTGATTTGAACATTTTAAAGAGAATTGTTTTACTTTATCTTTAATTTTAACTTATTATTGAGAATCGCAGTGCCATTCCCAGTACTGGCAAGTGTCACACTGTAACTTTCACGTAATGTGCCACTGACAACATTGAACATTTTAATATTTGATATTCAATATAATATTTAAACTGAAAACATAAAAAAAAGACAATAGAGTTATTCGAGTCATCGTGTCTCAAGTCAAGTCAAGTCACGAGTCTTTAACTTCTAGCCTTTAAGTCCAAGTTGAGTCTCAGGTCACTTATTTATGTCAAGTCAAGTTGCAATTCATCAAAATGGTGACTCAAGTTGACTCGAGTCCAAGTCACAATGACTCAAGTCCTCATCTCTGGGGTTCTGAAATGATGTACTCAGCCCTCTTCACCAGCCTATGATAGATGACAGAGCTGGACCCCTGTGATTTTGCTACTACTGTTTACTATTTTGGACAATGAGTTTTTGAGTTTGACCTTTAAGCTGCCATACCAGCAAGTTCTGGACAATGATAAAATGGCTCGAACTCATCACAAACCCAAAATATAAACAATGAATTGAAAGCCCAACCAGAGAGAAGAAGGCTTTGGATCATTGTTACAGTATCATCAGCAGAGCTCATCACGCAGTCCCCTGCGTGGTTCTGGACTATCTGACAAACAAAACCATGCTATGTTGTGCGGAGATCTAAGAATTGGAGGAGCAGAGAAGCAGTGGAGAAATGCGTGATGTTTGTCCAGGCTGTTGGACTGCATCCAACAGCCTGGACAAACATTTGCTTCTGTGAGGACAGTTGTATTTAAATACATACCAGGGTGAGTTATCACAATGACAAACCCTAGTTCACAGCAAGACTCAGAAAGGAAAGGGCTCAAGAGTGGTGAGGGATCGGTTTAGACTGGTTAAGTTTACGTTTGGCAAGGCCATTAACCAACGCCTTCTCGTCATTCTGGAAGGGGCCACTGGAGATCACAAACTATTAAACCAAATCCTTCCCACTCTATAGCCCCCTTTCCGACCCGCATTGAAAGCCATGGATCTACAATGTTCCATATTGGCATCATGTAGGAATGGGAGCTGGTCTCTATGTTCCGTAAAAGTCGGTTCATAAATGTATCCACGCTGGAAGTAGTATCAGTTCAGTTCCGGCAAATGGCCGGAACGGCTGCGAATGGAATTATGCGGGAATGGAATCAGTAACATTTCCTTAAAGAAGGGGTGGAGCATATCCAAATAAAGCACAAATAGTTTTTTTTTTACAAATATTTATTTAGTAAACATACTTAAAAATTGGTTTTCGGGAAGAAAAATGGCAAGTCTGACCCAAAATGTGGTGCTTGGCTGCAAAGACGAGAAACTGAAACACGTCCAGTCTCTATGGAGACAGGTCTTCAGATTATTATATTTATTATTTGTCTTCTCAAAAAATGCAACTCAGACATTAAATGTGTCCTTGACAGTTGCAGGGACATCAGGAACAAGCGTTTCGCTTGCCTGCCGGCTGCACAGAGCCTGAGAAGGAATGAGCGGAGACGGAGAAGGAAAATGGGTGGAGAACGTTCAGTCTCCAGAGGCAGCGTGTAGGACAAGCTGAAAATGTTCACACTGATTAAATAACATTGGTTAGCTTTATTGCATCTGGGAACGGGGGCTCTGTCCGTTCTCAGTCAGCGGAGGGAAGAGTCCCTGGTCTAAATACGGATTCTGTTGCCTAGTATCACATGATATTAGACACCTCTTCCGCGAGTGTGACGTAATGTATCCGGAACAGTCATCTATGTGGGGACGGACTCCATACAGAACTCTGCCGTAAAGGAGGCTATGTGCGAATGATTACCTACTGCCTTGCCGTATATTTTTTATCCAGCAATGTTACGCATTTCATGTGAGAAAGGGGCTTATGAATGACCTCAGTCTGGCAAACAAACTCAATGAGTTCTACTGCGGATTTGACAGACAATGGAACAGTCCTGACTCTGACCCACACACCCAGGCCCCCTCCACAGCTACCACACCTCTTCTTTCCGTCCTGGATAGAAACGCTACGCCCCTCCTCGCAAAGGACCCAGGCAGCCCCCTCCCCCACATCACACCTCTCTCCATCCTGGAGAGAGACTTAAACCGACCTTTCAGGAGACAGAACAGAACCCAGAACACCCTCCAGCGTCCTGGAGGGTGTTCTGGGTTCTGGTTTCTGCAGTTTGTTAAGTGTAGTTAAAGGGTAATGTTAATACATGACGTTTATTTCCCAAATTTTTTTTTTATTTTTTGTTTGAAACGATGATAGACAACAAACTTTGTGATATTTCTGTGCGTACTGGCACATCATTATTGAATTGTTTTATGGCACACATTATTGAATGGCACACATTAAAATAACTCAAAATTTCGTCTTGCTAATATCTGCTCCGTATGTACATTGTTTGGATGAAACATCAACCGCGAGGTCTTTGTGACAGTGTCGTTAAAACAAGATTTAACCATGTTGTTGTGTTATGTTGAAGTTGGTTTTCCAGATAATTTAAGGCTTCAAAATTACAAGAAATTTTCATCATTTTTTCTCTTACAATAACAATAAGGTGCTGCCTACAATTACAATAGGATTCCATCCCTGGGTTGGACCCCCAACAACAACAACAACAACAACAACAACAACAACAACAACAACAACAGCCTTATAGTTATTAAAACAACAACTAGGCTACTACTACTACTACAACTACCATTAATAATAATGATAATAATTATAATAGCCTATTCATTATTAAAACAAGAACTAGGCTGCTACTACTAATTCTACTACTAAGACTACTACTACTACTACTACTACTACTACTACTACTTCTACTACTACTAATAATAATAATAATTAATAAAGCTGCAGGCAGCAATACACGGGATCCAGTATCGACATCAATTACAATATTTCGAGTTTCCATGGAGTGTAGCATCAGTTTGTGCCGTCGCTTCTCTTTACATCAGCATATTGACCAAAACGAGTTACAATTCTTCACGTTCCCTTTGAAAGCAGCATCTGCTGACATAATGACGCAAGTTCTGATGACACGCAGAATTACTAATACAAGCTTATACACTTTTGCGTGTTGTAAATTTATCCTAAAAACTGGAAGGTGGCTGTCTACCACCTGTAGTCCACAGAGTTTGCCTCACAGTGTCTCTGTGGAAGAAAATCACTCTGTGGGAAGTTTCCAACACAACAGTTCCGTTGAAACTGATTAAACACTGCATGTCCCTCAGACATTTCATCAACTTTTTTCAACTTTTGGGACTAAAATAAAACGGACACGATTCTGAACCTTGCTTGTGACATGTGTGTGAGGACACCAAAACTGAATATCTTTTGGACTGTTTTGGACTCCTGCAGTTTGTGTGTTAGGACTGGCTTGAATGCCACGATGCGATGCGACAGATCATGTTTATATTTACATTAACAAAAAGGGGAAAAGAGATAAAATATCAAACGAAAGGCGTCAAGGCGATACACACACACACTCACACGCATGCGTGCAGTTTGCAACCACTACAGAGTGATGGTGTCCACACCACGTAGCTCACACGATGCAAATGTGGATTCTTAGCCACAACCTGCACATACTGTATATAGCAAATTGGATGATGAATTCTCAAAGCGCCTTATTTATGTGTATATGTTTTAAGTCTAATGAAAATGAAAAATTGTATGGAAATCCTTGGAGGGGCTGCGCTGGTGCTATGTCAAATCCCGACGGGAGATTTGAAAATAATGGAAATTGTCAGGTAGTTGGAGTGGGTGGGTGGGTTGGTTTTTAGTGGTTTTTGGGAAATACTATATTGTCATGTATGTTGTGAATGTTGTTCATGTCCACTAATGCCAACTTTGTTCATGTTTTTCATCGTTAATACTCAGGATGTTAATGCTGCCTATTAATCTTGTCAAAGTTTATGAAATGTATCTTGTTTAAAAACATCTTAGAACATCTGGGAACATCAGGCCCTGGGAAGATACGGTCCTTGGAACATAGAACCGTAGTAACATCGGACCCTAGGAGCATAAGGCCCTGGGAATATAGCACTCTGGGAACATAGGTCAGTGGAGAACATAGGACTCTAGGAACACAGTGACCCATGAACATGAGGCCCTGTGAACACAGGACCTTGGGTATAAAGATACACTTCTTTCTCATGTCCTTTTAAGCATTAGTTACATTTTGCACACCAAAAAACATACTATCAGTAACTGCAGATATGCACACATCACATGGAGCAACAATGCACACACACACACACACACACACTTTCACACACATGACACGCCACATATGGGCGTGTAATCTGGAGCGTCAACATCTTTGAACGTGTTTGAACTTATCTTTAATTCAGCAGGGATGCAGGTCTGCCAGCTTCTTGATTGCTCACACCCCATTATCCCTGCGGTCTGCATCGGAATGAATGTCCAGCAGGCACAGGGCATGCATGTGTGCGTAGGTAGGCACATGCACACATTCTCATGAGTGAGCGTGTGAGCGAGAGCGGATAATTTACATGTGTGTTGGGGAGCCTTGTGTTGTGTTCTTTTGTTGGTGACATGTGGAGACGCATCGGTATGTGCATATTATAACATTGTGTGTGTGTGTGCGTACGTGCATGGGTGCATGCGTGCGTGCGTGTAGCTACGAGTGTTCAAGGGCTCGGGAATGCCCCTGAGAGTTGTGTCCGGACACACATCGCCAAGTCGACCGCCCGTGCTTTTGAATCTTCATTACGTTTCGCCACAGGGCAAGAAAACAATTTGTAACTTCACAAGGAAATGTGGTCACTAAATGGAATGGGGCTTCTTTTTTTTTTTTAGGGGATGGGGGAGCGACAGGGGGTTCTTAGTTGTACCTGGCCTAAATGCTTTGCCCCCGCTAAACGGTTTATTGTGGAGACAGGGTGTTAAAATGCCCTTGGAGACGATTTCTTCATGTTCTCTGATGTGCTGGTCAACAGCAGCTCATCGGTATTACACCTTCAGATTTGATCTCTAGTCGTTAGCCTGAATTTATCCTGACATTTTTGGGTTTCCGCATCACGCACTTTCATTTATGAAGCAAACACTTTATGTGTTTTCCAAAGGTGGCATGAATTGTTAGGACGAGCTGGGCCATTCCCAGGGAATATTGTCACATTAAAAAACTGATAACCGCCCCTAAATAACCTGGTATGCAAACAATGCGCTCTTCTTTTAAGTCTCCTTAAAAGAAAGAGACTTGAGAGTGATTTCTTCCATGGGAACAAGTCTTTTGAATGAGTCAGGAGTCACTCCGCCAAAAGAGTATTTTGTTTATGACTCAGTAGCTATAGCATCAGGTCACACAGGCATTCACTGAGACTCATGTCGCCATTCGCAGATGAAAAGAGGTGAGAAGCATTGGTCAGAAAGCTGACCAATCTTTTCATTGAGTCACTCGTAAAGAGCCGAATCAGCAATTCCGAATTCAGCACAAATATTTACATCAATCCCCTCAGCGGCAGCTCTTGGTTTTAGATTTTCAGCATACAGTAATACTGTAGCTGTTGATTCAATAATAAACAAATGGTGCTTCCACCTTTTGAAATTCAATCAGAATCAGTTTATTCAATGAAGTACATGTTGATATATGAGGAATTTGTCGTGGTGAGGAGTGGTCCGTTTCTATGCAGACAATTAGCTTTAACAAGCTTTAAAAACTCAAAAAACTAAAATAATTGAGAAAATAACAAAGAGCAAAATTAAGTTTGTATGATTGTTCCTGAAAATAGAGAGAATATTGCAAAATCAATGTTGGAAAAATATATTTTACAAAAATCGAGCTATCGTCGGAAAATGGTCAGCAGGGTAAGTATAAAATGTGTTTGTTAAAAGTACTAAAACTCAATAAAGCACCGATGCGGTGCTTTTTAAAAGAAGTATTCAGTACAGTTGTCCATCACTTTAGTTAAGCAAGGCTCGACATGTTATCATTTAGTTGCAGGGCGCTCTTAATTCCAAAAGGCTCAGAGTGATTCCAGTTTTTCTTTTTGTTGTTGTTTTTATTTTTTTTTTAAACGAGTCGTACAATTTGAAACGAGTCGTGTCTCGGAACTGTACCCCCGAAATATTTTTACTAAGTCCCGATTTCATGCTTTCCAAAACAAGCTTTAATTTTCCCCCAAGTCGTCATCTGCAGCCACCCCCTGGAGAGACATGTTCAACATTAATGCAATTATTACGCAGGCATATGCTGCGGTTGTTTTTTGGCACTGCGAGGCCCTGTGGGCTAATAGGCCTGTCTTCTGCCCAGATGCTCATAGGAGAGGTTG
The DNA here is from genome assembly GCF_960531495.2 of Zeus faber. Lineage (NCBI taxonomy): Eukaryota > Metazoa > Chordata > Actinopteri > Zeiformes > Zeidae > Zeus > Zeus faber. The sequence goes on from NC_137189.1 coordinate 37,447,881, forward strand.
TGTGTGTGTGTGTGTGTGTGTGTGTGTGTGTGTGTGTGTGTGTGTGTGTGTGTGTGTGTGTGTGTGTGTGTGTGTATGTTTGTGTGTATTGTGTGTAAGTGATCGTAAGCATGTTTTTGACAGTGTGTATATATACTTTATATATATATATATATTCACATTGAGCCAGTAATACCAGGCTATATCCAAAACACAAAATATAATATGGAGAGCCATACCAAACCTGTCAGATATTAAGAGGACCTTTTTCAATGCTTCTACACATACATTTGGGTCTCTGGTGTGCCTACTAACACAAAAACTGTGAAATAAGACAACCAAGTCAGTTTTTTTCTTTTTTTTTTGCCTTGGTCATAAAACATGATGAAACAAGCCATTCAGATTTGCAACCCCTTCCTACTGGCACTTGGTGCAAGGTGGGAGGGAGGTGCCACCCACTGAAACATCCCGTCGACAACAGGATGGGTTTAGAGGCATTTTAGAATGGCATGGAGTGGTATTTCAGCAAAAAACTTGTATATTAACTTGTATAGAGGGACATTTCTCTCAGAGAGATAAGCAAAGGCAGAGTGCAGTATTGTTTTTTGTGTTTTAACCAAATATCAATTGTCAACTTTGTATAAAATAGAATAATATAAGTCCAAATCATACCCATATTTAAGCGGGCACCACTCTGTGGTTTCAGGGGAGAAAAAGACAATAACTCTTTTCCCGACATTATTTTTATAATCATGGCAGGAGAATAACCTGGCGACAAGAGTATTTTAATGAGCCACATATTCCACATATTCAAAGTCCAGACAACTAGCAGGGAGAGGATTTATTTTCTGGGCAAGATATGAATATTCATGAGTTACGCATTCTGAATGGGTCATATATACATATCTATATAATTGTGTGTGTATATATACATATATATATATATATATATATGAATATGCAAACACACTGTTGGTTATGCTGGAGAATTTATTAATCTTGTTCCATGTGTCTTTATTTTTTTTTTGAGCACCTGACCCTCTTAAGGTCTCTGCACGGACTTGGTCTGCAGGTCCTTAACAACTCTTGCGTTTTATTTCAGTCATATCAGGCCTTAAACATATATAGTATATAGTATATATAACATATAAACATACATATTTAGTAACAAATGTTTTGTTACTAATGTTTAATATCGCACTTCAAGATTCAAGATTCAAGATTCAAGAGGTTTATTAGTCACATACATATCCATACTTTTATACATATATGCAGTGAAATGTAATGCAACGCACCCGGTGATAACAAACAATATGTCCTAGGAAAATTTCTCTCTACTAGACCAACTAACTGATTCCTAAAACGTAATATAGTAAGTCGAGTACTTATAGAATAAAATAAAAATATATAGAATAAAATGAAATAAAATAAAGTAAAATAAAATGGAATAGATAAAGGGAATAAGCTCATGTATATAGGATAGGCAATTATGTATATACAGATATGTGCATTAAAGTGGCATGTGAATAAAGTGAGGTAGTGTTTATGGGATAATACAGCACAGTATACAACAGTACGGTGCAGCAATACGGCATCACGAACAACCCTGAACAATGACACAGTATGGGGTACAGTATGCTACTTACAGTACCGAAGGTAGTGGAGCCTATGTGATTGGCTCAGTGAGGACCCCTGGTGAGGTCAGCATTGACAGTTCTTATGGCTTGAGGGAAAAAACTCTGTCTTAGTCTCTCTGTTCTCGCTGTGTCACTGCGGAGGCGCTTGCCTGACCGCAGCAGCTGGAACAGTCCATTGTTGGGGTGATGAGGATGCTTCCTGATCCTGCTGACTCTGCTTCTACACCTCCTGGTGTATAATTCCTGCAGGGAGGGGAGTGTAGTTCCAATGGTACGTTCAGCTGAACTCACCACCCTCTGCAGGGCCCGCCTGTCCTGAGCAGTGTAGTTCCCCAACCAGGCAGTGATATTGCCTGTCAGGATGCTCTCCACTGCTCCACAGTAGAAGGACATGAGGATCCTCACCGAGATCCGGAATTTCCTCAGCTGCCTGAGGTTGTAAAGACGCTGTCTCGCCTTCTCACTAGAGGGTCTGTTTGTAAAGTCCATTAAGTCCTCTGTGATGTGGACTCCCAGGTACTTGAAGCTGCTCACCCTGTCAACAGAGGTCCATTAATCACCAAGTGTGCCTCGATTGTAATCCTCGCCTAAAGTCCACAATCAGCTCCTTACTTTTGCTGACGTTCAGGTGTACGCTGTTGTCCTGGCACCAGAGTGACAGGTCAGCCACCTCCTCACGGTAGGCCTTCTCATCGCAGTCGGTGATCAGGCCCACGACAACAGTGTCGTCAGCAAACTTGATGATGGTGTTGGAGCTGGACCTGGCCACACAGTCATGGGTGTACAGGGAGTGCAGTAGGGGGCTGAAGACGCAACCCTGGGGGGATCCTGCATTCAGGATCCCCCCAGGACCAAACCAAAACCACCTGGGGCCGAGCTGTGAGGAAGTCCAGGATCCCGACACACAGCGGAGTATTCAGTCCGAACTCCTTCAGCTTGACAGCCAATCTGGTGGGGACTATGGTGTTGAAAGCTGAACTGTAATCGATGAACAGCATTCTCACATAGGCCCCCTTCCAGCCATCCAGGTGCGTGAGCGTGGTGTGCAGTACCTTGGAGACCACGTCATCCGTGGATCTGTTCTGCTTAATCAGCCTCTCGAAACATTTCATGCCCACCGAGGTGAGGGCCACCGGACGGTAGTCATTCAGGCAGGTTGGAGAGGCGATCTTCGGGACAGGAGCAACGGTGGACCTCTTGAAGCAGGACGGGACCACTGATTCAGCCAGGGAGATGTTGAATATTGTAGTGAACACCGGAGCTAGCTGGTTAGCACAGGTTTTCAGTACTCGCCCAGATATGACGTCTGGGCCCGCAGCTTTCCTGGTGTTAACCCACATCAGAGCGTTCCTGACCTCTTACACGGACACTGAGAGCGCGTGCTCATCCCCAGTCGTGTAACTCCAATTAGCCGGTGAGCTACCGCGCATAAAAGGAGTTCAGTTCGTTGGCTAGGGAGGCGTCCACACTCGTGGCTGGGGAGGAGCTGCTCTTGTAGGAGCTGCTCAATACACTGAATAAGAGAGAAGATTCGTACATAAACTGAACATTTTGTTCTCATTTCTACTCAAAAGGTTCTGAAAAAGTATGAGACGACGACTCTCCGACTGCCTGATTTTTGCGTGTCTTTGATTGTGAGGGAAACCGGCAACGTGCGAGGGGAGTCAGCCTATCTGAACCGTGCGGAATCGCGGTGGGGGTGGTGGGGGGTAGTGGCGGCTGGGGGGGTTGAAACAAAGTGAGCCATCTTTCAAGCTGGTGAATTAGCGCCCGGCATTAGGCCCTAGTGGGCACCGCAGCCTTCACACTCTTTCAGCTGGTGATTCGGTTCCCTCCATGACCTTCTCTTTTTCCCTGGTCATTCTGTTCTTCATCCCTCTCTCTCTTTCTCTGCTTTGTACCGAGCGTGAACCCCTAATCCGCCATTCCCTCACTGTTTACAGTAAGTACATGTACGCGTTGAGAATGCATTTGTTGATGTATGTGTGTGTGTCTCAGGCTGTCATGATCCTGAAATTTCATCTGACAATAATTGCAATTAATGAAAAAATCGTGTCATCTCTTATTCTTACATTCTCCATTATTGGCATTGGACACTGAAAAATGTACTGTCCTATGACATGGCGCCGCCCGTTACGGCTGCCTGCACAGGCGCTCCAGTTGATTGTGCACATTTTTTGTATTTTTACCGTTTTGTATCACTATATCCTTCAAAAATTCATCGACAGTGATCTCGTACGGCCGCGATGCACTCGTGGATATAAAAATTCCCCTGAAATATCAACCTTAGGACTTTTTATCTGCGGATCCAGAGTGCCCCCCGGAGATATACGCACCAATGCTCTCAACGACAACAACAACAACAACAACAACAACAACAACAACAACAACAACAGCAATGGAGCCACTATTCCACGGTAAATGTGGCGGCATTCAGGTCAGAAAGAGGACGCAACCTTACCGTTCACCTCTGCCAAGCATCCTTTCTGCAAATGTTAAGTCCCTTGAGAACAAGATGGATGACCTTTGTAGTTTCTTGATGGGTGTGATGTGTTGAAGAATGAAGGAGTGACCGCTGACGCTGACTTGATTAAAATAATAGTTTTATTACACAAATCAGCATCAAACCAGACTTGCCTAGGACGTCCTGGGAGAGACCCGAGCCGGATGGAATCTCTGTCGAATGACACTCAGGCAGGTGCTTTTATGCTAAGCCAGACACAATTTTGACCATCTGATTCCCCTACATAGGTCACCGTTCACATTTTCACCTCCCTTATCACCGGGACCCCTGACAATGGGCTCTGTCTCTCTCTTGAGACCCCTGACATTGTCTGTTAATAATTATTATTTTATAAAATGGGCACTGTCTTGGGATGCAACTCATTCCCAGACACCTCACCTTCAAGCGAGGATTACATTCCAACGGGATACGACAAACTTGTTTCCTCTGCCTGACAGAGACATGGCTGAAACCACTGGTGCCAGTTGAAGCCATTCGTCCAGCCGAGTCCCTCTCCGTGTTCTGGCTGACAGGTTGGAGGAGTCGGAAAAGGGTGGAGGCGTCTGTCTCATGATAAACAGCCGCTGGTGTAACTCCAACAACATCAAGACTCTCTCTCGCTTCTGCTGGCCAAACCTGGAACAGCCGACCATCTCATGCCGTCCATTAAACCTCCCCCGGGAATTCAGCACAGTCATCATCACAGCTGTTTATATTCAACAGCAAGCGGACACAGACACAGCACTATTGAGCGTGTATGATGTGAAATCCGGACTTCAGAACAAACATCCTGATTCGGCTGTGGTGGTGACTGGGGATTGTAACAAGGCGAACCTTAAAAAGGTTCTGCCTAATTTCATCAACACATCACGTGTGCCACCAGGGGAGATAAAACTTTGGACCACTGTTACACACCGTTCAAGAATTCATACAAGACTGTCTCACTCCTGCTTTCAGGAAATCAGATCATCCCACTATTTTGTTACTTTCTGTTTACAAGCCATGCATTGCGCGTGGAATGGTATTGACGGGGGACGTAAAGAGGTGGTCGGACCAGTCAGAGGCCGCGCTTCAGAATGCTCTTATAGACGTCGACTGGGACATGTTCCAATCAAGTTCCGGTGACGTCAGTGAGTTTACGGAAGTAGTTATGTGCTTTATAGCAACGTTAGCTGACAGCATCGTTCCCACGGTGAAAATTGGGATAGAGGATCCTCCAAGGGCTGCGTCCTCAGCCCCCTACTGTACTCCCTGTACACACATGACTGTGTGGCCAGGTGTAGCTCCAACACCATCATCAAGTTGGCTGACGACACCGTCGTGGTTGGCCTGATCACCGACGACGATGGGAAGGCCGACCATGAGGAGGTGGCTGACCTGTCACTCTGGTGCCAGGACAACACCCTCCTGAGCTGATTGTGGACTTAAGGAGGGGATTACAACCAAGGAGGCACACGCTGTTGGTAATGGGGCTACTGTCGACAGGGTGAGCAGCTTCAAGTACCTGGGAGTCCACATCACAGAGGATTTAGCGTGGACTACACACACAGACACTCTGGTGAGAAAGGCGAGGCAGCGTCTTTACAACCTCATGCAGCTGAAGAAATTCATGGTCTCGGTGAGGATCCTCAAGTCCTTCTACTCTGGAGCAGTGGAGAGCATCCTGACAGGCAACATCAATGCCTGGTTTGGGAACTTTACTGCTCAGGACAGGCGGGCCCTGCAGAGGGTGGTGCGTTCAGCCCAACGTAGCGCTGGAACTACCCTCCCCTCCCTGCAGGATTTATACACCAGGATGTGTAGTAGCACGGCCCGCAGGTTCATAAAAGATCCTCACCACCCTAACAATTGACTGTTTAAGCTGCTGCGGTTGGGCAAGCAGCTCCGCAGCCACACAGCGCGGACAGAGAGACTGAGACTGAGGTTCTTCCCACAAGCCATAAGAACTGTCAATGCTGAACTCACCAGGGGTCCTAACAAAAAGCACTGAGATGCTCACACAGGTCCCACTGCCCTACTGTACTGTATGTAGCATACTGTACTCCATACTGTTTCACTGTTCTGGGTTACTGCGTACTGCGTTGTATTGCTGTTCTGTACGGTGTAAGTGTATTGCTGTGTTATACTGTTATATACTGTACTGTATATCTCAATACACACTTTATTCACATGCACATTACTGCAAATATCTGTATATAAAAATAGCGTATCCTTTATACATAACTCTATGCCCTTTACTTCTATTTTGTACCCCCACTCTGGATTACCTTTTTGAGTCTCACTTTTTTTAAATTTTATTTTATTTAGATTTTTCTATTCATTAAGTGCATTATGTTTTAGGAATCAGCTAGTTTCAGTTAGTTAGATCGGTAGGAATTAGGTTAGCTATTATGCTTGTTTTAGTAAATGCGTAATCTTGCGTTGTAAAGACATTTCACTGCATATATGTATGAACGTATGTATATGTATGTGACAAATAAACCTCTTGAATCTTGAATCTTGAATCTTAAAATAATTCTTTTTGCGGCAACAATTCTCACATTGACATAAAATTCCCTCAACATTTGAATGAAAACACAGAATTGTGGAATTTAACGTAATAGGTGCAGTCGATTAGGTGACTTGTTGCTTAGTCAAAGAAGAAAAACCGGAGCGTAGAGTTATGGAGTCCTGAAAGTTAAATTTTGCTGAATTTTAGACTGACTAACTCATCAACCTGTCATCAATAATATTATAAAGGACAAGTTTCAAATGACTTTAAAATTGTCAGTTTCCAAAATAAATGCTGTTTCTTAAGTGATCATCTTGGAGTTCCATCATACCAGTTAAGGTTGGATAGGAAGGCAAATTTCTTCAATTTCTTTCTCCATATTTCATAGCTCATCAAACATTTTGTACCTTGAATTTTGTCAAATAAGAAACTAAAATACGATTTCTTTATTGGAGTTAGAATTGTTCATGACAGAAAAGTTGACAATTAAAAATCAGTCCTCCAAACAAGTCATGCAAACGCCCAAGTGGTGTAAAGCAATTAAAATAAAATGTATTAAGTAAGTCATAAAAAAAGGGGGAAGTCATTTGTTACAGTACTAAATATATTACCTAAATATATTCAGTTTCAGAGACTTTTTACTGCACTACATTTCAAGGTAGAAGTTCTTATACAGTATGCGTTACCTTTGTGTTATTTAGTTAAAAAATAAAATTGTAATTATTTATATATATGTGTATATATATATATATATATATATATATATATATATATATATACTGTATATTATATATATTAGAGGTATTACAGACTTATATCGGTGCAGTGGATACAAACTGGATACGGCACTTTTACTTTTAATACTATTAGTACATTTAAGAGAAATTACTAACACACTTTTACTGAGGTGGAAATCTCAGAAAGTGGTACTTTAACTTTTAAGAATAGTCATGTTGTGCCAGGGTATTTGTACTTTTATTGAGGTACAGTAGCATGTTCTGAGTACCTCTTCCACCACTGTGCAACCCTCTCATAGAGGAGGCTCATGGAACGTCCTTCGCTCTGCGTCGGGTGCAAGACTCGATCCGAAATGCTGACGAGTGCGGGCAAATGCAGCTGGATGAGTCGTTCTCTCGCTCTCTCTCGCTCTCAGATTTAAAAAAAACAAAAACAATGATGGAATCAAATCCTGTAACTTGCCATCAGGGCCAATACACCCCAAGTTGTACGCGTTGACAGTTACCTCCCCCATACGACTCTCCCAACTCCCCAGCCCCCAGAGGGTGTCACGCCAACCCACACATAAGACTCATCATGCCAAATCCCATCCCGCTGTTTACCACGTGCACATACACAGACATACACGCACGCTCATGCAAATGAGCCCGAGGTGACACAGATGACAGCTCAACTTTGGGTGAATCAGCTCGACGGTGTCCTTGCCCAGACACAATGTTGGAGGGGGGCGTTTCGGTTGCCACGCTGGTTGTTCTTTCAGGATGTGTATGTGCACGTGCTAGTAAATGTGGAGTAGCTTAGAGAAGTGCAAAGGTGAGGAATCTAAGTGTGAAAGAGAGGACTCAAGCTAGGTTAACTCTGCACTAGTGGCTGAAGTGCTGTTCATCAAGTGTATCCCTCATATATGTTGTCTGGAAGAACAGACGTTGTTAGAGCTCCATCGTAGCACCATTGTCAAAATGAAAATCGTATTTCTGGGTCGTATGGATGTATCATCATCAAGGATCGCAATTAACTCGATTGCCTGTTTCCCTGGTGCAGTGGTGTCTCAGGGCTCTGATTCTTCCAGGACAACGTTATGGTACTGGCTTCCTTATAGTGATGAAAAGTTGGCCTCTTTACTGGAAATTCTGCATTTGCAAGTGACTTGGTAAAACGATTAGGTCGGTTTTATGACTCTTCGTTTCTTTGATTCAGTCGTCAGAGAATGGAATTCTCACAGAATCATTTGATTGTGTTGAAATTATATATTTTGGTGGAGTACTAAATTGTAAAACAGTGACATGGGATACACAGCGCTCAGCTTTACTTCCCTGTTAAAAAAATATTTTTCTGCCATTTTTGACCCCCCCCTTGTGTCTTTTTTGATTTGGCCATGTCCAACATACTGTATGTTCCCCTCTGTTTCATTCAGTCAGATTCGTTTGGTGTGTCAGTTATGTTTATGCCTATTTAAGTTATTTTGACCGACTTTTTAATTGGATCCGAACTTAATAATTTCTGTATAAGTTTCCCCCGTTTTGCAACCCATTTTAAGTTGTTTATATTTTTTTGCAAATAAACCAGATTTTTGCCTCAATCTACATTTGATTCCCTGTGTCTGATTGCTCGGTCCCTCATAGCCACCAAGGAATTGAGGCATCAGTGCTCCCTCAAGGGCTAATCCAAACACTTTTGTCCACTTGTCGTGGAATCAGACCCTAGTCCAGGGGTAGTCTATCTTTTACTTACAGGGATTTTTTTTTTAATTAACAGGGCCTTATTTTTATTAAAGGTCCACGTATGAGTCTTAAAAGAAGTTGGAGGTTGAGAAAAAATTCTCAGCTGAATACCACAACATCAAAGATCATAACTGCTCGAGAACAAAATCCAGACTTTGAGTAGTGTTGGGTGCAAAAAACGTCCATGATGTTAAAGGTCTGCAAGAACATAGCACTGGCACAATTTTCCCATTTAGATTCCATTTAATCCAAGGCAACTTCAATTTTCAGTGCTTATTTTACATCTTTGGCCGTAGATTTTAGCATATAGCCTTAGGAAACCTACAAAACTTGAAAGGCTGGGCAAGATGCGTGAAAAAAAAATACATTACTGAAGGAAACAACAAACAGCCAAACCCATTCAATTTTAGATCAAAATCTGTGAAATATTTATGCCCTGTTAGATGAAAAGTAGAACTAAGATTTGATCAAAAGGGTGTTTTCAGGAACAGTGTGAAATATCCCACCGTTCTGCTTGGAACAGGATGTGTGTATGAAATGCAGAAAATAAAATACACAACAAAACGCTGTAAAGTCGATGTGGGTACAATGGCTTTACCGCACAAAATAACATGAAGGCCAGTCGTTAAATACAAATTTCCCCGGGATGATGTGTTGTGTTTGGTGGCGGACTTCTGGAAGGACGGTCAATCTTCCCCGGCTGCCGTTTCAATGATTAATAACCTTCAATCTTCAATCAGTCCAGCCAAATCAGATAAATGCAGTTTATTGGAATTCAAAGGAAGATATATTATGCAACTTAAAAATAAACCAGAAAATGTGTGTATGTCTGTGTGTGAGCATGTATGTGTAAAATATATATACAGTATATATATATATATATATATATATATATAAAATATATATATATATATTAAAATATATATATATATATATATATATATATATATATGGTACTGGCTTCCTTATAGGATGCATATGTGCATGTGCTAGTAAATGGGGAGTACCTTAGAGAAGTGCAAAGGTGAGGAATCTAAGTATGAAAGAGAGGACCAAGCTAGTTTAACTCTACACTAGTGGCTGAAGTGCTGTTCATCAAGTGTATCCCTCATATATGTTGTCTGGAAGTACAGACATTATTAGAGCTCCATCATAGCACCATTGTCAAAATATAAAATCGTAATTCTGGGTCGTATGGATGTATTATCATCAAGGATCGCAATGAACTCGATTGCTTGTTTCCCTGGTGCAGTGGTGTCTCAGGGCTCTGATTCTTCCAGGACAACGTTATGGTACTGGCTTCCTTATAGATATGGGATAATCAGAATCTTCAAACCAGTCGTGTGTGATGGGACTTGTGTGCATGGGGTTATTCACACATTTCGGGCCCCTCCCCTTAGTCGAAAACACCGTTCGAAAGAATCGCTATGGATCTCATCGGGCCATTAGACCTCAGTGCTCGGGAGTATTGATTTGGGTTAGTTCTAGTGGACTACACAACCCGATACCCAGAAGCAGGGCCGCTGCGTAGTATTACGGCCAAAAATGTGGCGCAGGCGCTGCTGCAGGTCATCTCCTGGGTCCGGATTCCGAAGGAAATCCTGATCGACCAGGGCACTTTGTTTACGTCACGCACACTGGATGAACTGTACGGGTTACTGGGCATCCGCTCAATTCCGGCAAGCGTTAAATAGATAGCCTGGTCGAGCACTTAAACAAAACATTGAAAAACATGATCCGGAAGTTGGTCCATGATGACAGCCGAAATTGGGACACATTTCTGAAACCCCCTGTTGTTCGCGGTGCGGGAGGTTCCCTAGTCCTTCACAGGGTTTTCCCCCTTTGAGCTACAGTTTGGCAGAAGACCTCATGGGGTGCTTTGACCTGTTTAAGGTAAACTGGCAGGAAGGTCCCAGCACCAGTAAAAACGAGGTCCAGTTAGTCCTAGACCTGAGAGCAAAGCTACACGTGTTGGGGCAGGAAGCACGGAGAACTTGCTCCACGCCGAGGAACTTCTGCGCCGCATGTACAACAATTCTCACTGGGAGACAAGATGATAGTACTGCTTCCTACGTCCAGCTCAAAATTACTGGGGAAGTGGCAAGGGCCCTTTGTGGTCACATGATGCATGGGGGAGGTCGATTATGAAGTACAATGCACAGATAGGCGGGGGTCCACTCAAATTGACCATCTAAAACTCCTAAAAGAATGGAGGGAAGGTATGCTGTAGCACTGGCCACAGCGACGATTGAAAGGGACAAAATGGGGCTAGAGGTTCCAAAGCTGGCAGATCGCACCGCAGCCCTTTTCAGTGACCATCTCTCTCTGGGTCAAAACGCGGACTTCGCGGCGCTCCAGTGGCACTTTGCCGATGTGTTCTCTCCTCTGCCCGGCCGTACGCCCCTCATACTCCACCATGTGGAGATGACCCCAGGGGTGAAGGTGCGCTCCCGGCCGTATCGCCTGCCCGCAAACAAACGAAAAATAAAAAAGCGTAATTAGAGGCCAAGCTGGACAAAGTGGTTATAGAGGAATCTACGAGCAAATGGTTTAGTCCCATAGTGCTAGTGGGTTAGCCCCATGAGTTGGTGCGGTTCTGTGTAGATTACCGGAAGGTGAACGCAGTGTCAAAGTTGCCTACGATGCTGGATTTATCAAAGGGCTACTGGTAGATTCCCTTTTCCCAGCAGTCCAAGGAAAAATCTGACTTCTCCACTCCGCAAGGCCTTTTCCAGTTTTGCGTGCTTCCGTTGGGTTGTTTGGTGCCCCCGCAACCTTTCAGAGACTCTTGGACCGTGTCCTACTTCTGCATGCAGCATTGGCCGCTGAATACAACGTGATTATTCATACCGATATATGGGAGCGGCATCTGCAGCACGTGGACGCGCTGCTAGCGTCCTTGAGGCGCACGGGGCTGACCGCCAATGCAAGGAAGTGTGCGGTTTGGCGGAGGGAGGTACGGTATCTGGGGTACAACTGTCGGGGGGGGGGCCTGCTCCAACCCCAGGTGGGTACGATCCCCACGGTCGCAAACACGCTAAGAAGGAGGTAAAGCAGTTTTTGGTGCTGTCCAGGTACTGTAGGATGTTTATGCCGGAATTTGTGGCACTGTCCCATCCGTTGACCGACCCAACTCGAAATGGTGCTCCTGATCAGGTCCAGTGATCAGAGTCGTGCCAGCCAAGCATTTGTCAGATTAAAGGCAGCTCTCTCTGGGGAGCCTGTACTGCATACCCCTAACTTTGCTCTTCCTTTCTGTCTGCAGACGGACGTGTCGGACAGGGGGCTTGGGGCCGTTCTGTCCCAGGAGGTCGAGGGTGTGGACCGGCTGGTGCTGTCCCTCAGCCACAAGCTTGCAAAGTGGGAGAGAATCATAAAATCAATCTACTATTTTTGCCGAGTGACTACTCAGAACTGAATCTCAAGATAAATTTGAACCTTTCGAAAGTCTTACACCACCAGTTCCTACAGTATATACTGTATATATATATATGTGTGTGTGTGTGTGTATGTATGTATGAATGTGTGTGTGTGTATATATATATATATATGTATATATATATATATATATATATATATACTTCGACAGTCAACTCAATGAATGTAAAATGTATGTTATAGTGTGAAATGTGTAAAATGTGTAAAATGTTGGTAGAGCTGAATTTATGTAATTTCTTTGTATTTTTTTCATATATTTTTTGTGAAAGAAAATACAAATATTTTGTGAAAAGTCAAACCTTTGCTTTATAAGTATTTTCTTTTTCCTTTGGTTACTTAACATTTTTTTTCTATTTCCTTAAATTATTCTCACAAGTGCCGCTGTGTCCTTGGATAGGTACTGTTTGCACAGCAATGTTAGTTTTCTCCTGCACACCTTGCTCTCTTTCATCATAGCAGGTCCCCCGGAGATTTTTTTTGCGAGTGTTATTTATCCAAATACAGATTTTGTATTGGGGTATTTTCGGCTTCATTATGTGTTGAATCAGGAAAATTACTTTTCATCACAACAGCATTGGCAAAGCTTGCTCACCTCATCAATAATATGACACGAGTGAATGTCTCTCATGTTTCTCGACTGAATATTCCATTGGACTGTAATACATGGATGGGGAGGGAGGGGGGCAAATATTAATTTAAAATCATAAAATATTTTTTTATCGCAGCTCGACATCCAAATTGGGCAGGGCCCTGTAATTGTCGATTTCGCAGAATAGTAACTCTTCCTCAGAATTTATAAAGAAATTATCTGCGATGCCAAAATCTGAGTCAGTCACTTGAGTTTTCCCTGAAGAAAAAAATTTGAAAACAATTTATCATCAACATTTCCCAAGACTATGTTTATAACGAAATAATGTTGACGCTATTGCCGGATTGTCGTATTTAGATGAGAATCAAAGCTCAACGAAGTGATTGGGGAAAATCTATATGAAGACCTGCTATTAAAAAAATCTTCAAAAACGTTTAAAATACTGTGTACTTTAGGGACATTTGGCGGTATTAAAGTTTTTTTTTTGTGAATCAGAGCTTCCAAACAAGTGTCACTTGTGCAAATCAAGCAAATATTTTAAAAGCTATGACTTGTTAATGACAAGGGTGTGGCAATCCGTGTTTCTGAGATCATCACCTCAAAAGTTTTACCCACACCAGGTTATTCAGCCAGCTCCCAGAATTCAAATGGGGTTGGCGGACAAACAAAGGCTCATGGCTACTTAACCTACTGCTGAATGTGCCAATCACCAACAGCTCAACAACACACAACTCATGTTGTTTTTAAAAAAAGCTTACTTTTATAAAACATGTATATTCTTACTGTTAAATAACAGTAAGAATATACATGTTTTATAAAGGTAAAATTACTTTGGATTTTAAAAGTATGGACAACACAACAAAATTTAGAGTCTATCAATAGTATGAGTCTGAATCTGAAATCTGAAAATCTGTCACCAGCCTCATCGTACCTGATCGCTTCATCGACTTCTTCCATTGTAACGACAACGGGCGTATCGTCGGTCTCCTCCGCTGGTTCTTGAAAATATTCCGTTTTATTGTCACATTAAGTGTGAAATCCGCTGTTTGAAATGTTCTCCAAGTCCGGAGTAATATCAGATGCAGCGTCGCTGTCATTCTCAGCTTTGCTGTCGGAGAACTGACTATCATTGCGGAAAATGAAGTCCAGTATGTGCTTCTAACACTGACTTGGATCTATCGCACTGGTCAGATTAAGGTCCGAAATATAATTCAGAGCTTCCACCACCCACTTTGCGTAATCCATAACGATACGGAGAAGAACGTTTTCACAGACAAGTGAGACCAAAACACCCCCATGCTGCGCTTTAACCCTCTGTTTTATGTAGGTGCATGATGCGAAGGGTTTGTCTTCTTCGCCGTTTCACAAAAATGGCTGTGTGTGTAAAAGTAGTATGATTTAAAGGTTGAGTTCTATCAAAACGGTTTCACATTGTGACTTCATATCACATGGAACATGGATGAATGATCTTCACCAGGACAGTCGCTTTAGAGGAAACGATCCATCTGCGTTGTTCAGTGCTGTTCTGTGTCTCTGTAAGTGAACTGTGTTTCCCCATGTAATGTAACAGGAATATTTAACTCCAGGGTTTAAAATTTTTCTTCTATTTATAAATCAGAGACGGTTTTGAAAATACGTCGAAAGATTAAAAAAAACCACAAAGGAACACAAATCTGGAAAAATCTCATTTTCCTTCAAGAAAGGTTTTTTTCAACTTATTTGGCTGCTCCTGGCAATTTTAGAAATGTGTGAGATGGCGGCTTTTGCTGTGGTGGGACACATATGAAGTTGGAATCCATGAGATTATTAAAAAAAGAAAAACAACATATTTGATAATTATGATAGCTGTTGACAAAACATCTCTCTTGTACAGAGGTTAATGTTAAAACTGCAACATAGGCTATTGGGAAAACAGTGCAGAGGCTACAGAGTATTGCACTTTGACACACCTAACTTTGTAATGGGCAACTCCAAATATTGTAAGCCTGGAAAGACACCTCGTAACCTTTATCAATGTAACTTGTCCTACTAGGCATATGAAGTTGTTAACGTTCGATTAAGGGAGATCACAAATCCTTGCGCAGAGCTCATCTTGACATGTCCGATCACAATGTTGTTAATTTGGGTCCGATCTACAGACCTGTCCTGAAGAAAACAACCTGAGCGATGCTTGGTTCTGGTCTGGTCAGAGGAGTCTATTCAGTGTCTCCAGGATTGTTACAGTTGCACAGAATGCAATTTATTTAAAGATTTTTAATTAAAGCAGCAATCTCACTCAATGACTATAGGCCTGTGGCACTTCCTTCTCTTGTTATGAAAACCTTCGAGAAGATAAAATAGGTAAAATATATAAAATATAAAATAGGAGATTTGGGGTGCATTGGATCTACTCCAATTTGCTCACAGGGCAGGGATGTTGAGGATGCCACAGGCACCCTACTTAACATGGTCTTGGATTACTTGGATGGTGCGAAGAATTTAGTACGATCGCTTTTTATTGACTTCTCCTCAGATTTTAATTGTATCCAACCTCACATTTTAGCAGATGGACTTACCAGCATTCATAACATTGACCCTGTAATGACCCCCGGAGGTGTGTTCTCTCATCACTTTTTTTTTTGTTTCCAAACGAGTGTCAGTGTTATTACGAGGGAAGTCATATCATGAAGTTTGCGGATGATTCCGTCATTGTGTCCCTGCTCCCATGCAACTAACCATGGTCCAGTAGTGGATGAATTTAGTGACTGGTGCAAACGTTCCTTCTTGAACAAAAATGTGTCTAAAACAAAGGAAACGAGAATTGACTTTAAGAAGAAGCCGCCCCCTATTCTTCATGCTGTTATTTGTGACCAGGCTGTTGAAGTTGTTCAACAGTACAAGTTTCATAACAGCATATGTCATGACAATGTTCCACATGCTCCTGACCTGTTCCATCTTGCCACTCTGTACAATAAACTGGTGTGTTTGCAACATCTCTGCCTGTGTCTCTGTGATGGAGGGCCCTAAAAAATACAACCCAGGTGGCGTGTTGCAAGCAGATATGCCACACTTGTATTTGCTGTTTTGGGTTGCTTAAGTTGAAAAACAGGAACAGTTTAGAAGGAATTGTTAGAAATGCAGGCACAAATCGAAATGACCTCTCTCAAGTGTACAAAGTCAGAGTGATAAAGAAGGCCCAGTCAATCCTGGCTGACCCCAGTCACCCCCTTGTTCAGTGATTTCAGGTTGCTTCCATCTGGTCGCAAGTATAATCTGCAGAGGTGCAGGACCAATAGATTTAAGAACTAATTTGTCCCTGCTGCTATTACCCTTTTGAATAACATCATGTAATTATGTTTTTTTTTGTTTTGTTGTTTGGTGTTTTTGTTGTGTTTGGTGTATTGATTGTGTTGATTGGTGTATTGATTGTAATTAATGCTGGCTGTGGAAGAAATTGCCCATCGGGGTTAATAAAGATTACCTTGACCGCATCATAACGTGAAAAGCATCATGTGACTACAAATAAGAATTACATTAATAGGAGTTAATGAAAATTACATGACTGATTTGCATAACTTATTTTCAGGAACTTTACTATTTTAACTTGATCTTATGACCTAATAATGTGTTCATTTCAATAACCACACATACACCTAATTATTTTCACGTTATGATGTAATTTTTTTTTCTCATGGCATTAATATGCTTCTGTATGTTTCAGTCTTTGTGTATGTTTTGCTTGTGACAAACCATGTCTCAGTAACCCACCATACACACACACGATCTGAGGGATGGCCACTTTTTACTTTTTTTACCATGAGAGGGAGCGCTTGTTTATCATAATGTGATGAAAACAAACCAAATTAAGAATGTCAGGTCATAACTGTAATACTTAGTAATACTAGCCCAATGCCGATGAAGGTTTTAGTGTTGAACTGATCTGACATTTTCAGAAAATAGTCTACCATCTAGGACTATATTTACAGGGAATAGATGTTGTCGAGAGATATAGACTGAGCTAATGGGCGGATCGGACCTTGTCAGCACAGAAAAATGAGGCTTCAAATTTAAAAGATTGTCTGCTCTTTCACTATAAACTTAATACAGACAGCTAAAGCCCAAAGCCATATGGTACAATATCTACGTATCTATCTATCTATCCATCTATCTATCTATCTATCTATCTATCTATCTATCTATCTATCTATCTATCTATCTATCTATCTATCTATCTATCTATCTATCCATCTCTCTGGCTATCTATCAAAAATAAATAAATAAATCTATGGATAACACAACTTTAAAATCCAAAAGTCCAATAAATTGAAAAACGCGCAAAACAATGTCTTAGAAAGGGCATGAAGCAGGATATATACAGTATTAATAAACACAAAATATAACAAAGTAACAAAATAATATATGTGACTCACCGCAGACTTAAGCTACATTTGGTGGCTTTTGAGGTAGTTTTTTTGCATCATTTGAAAGTGAAGAATCAGAGCTTCCAAACAAGGTGTCACTTGTCCAAATCAAGGAAATATTTTTAAAGCTATGACTTGTTAATGACAAGGGTGTGGCAAACTGTGTTTCTGAGATAATCACCTTGAGAGTTTTCCCCAACACTTGGCTTCATTCAGCCAGCTCCCAGAATGCAAATTGTTAAAGGGCCAACAGAGCCGCATGGGTTCTTGCCACATGGCCGCTTGACGCCCAGCTGAATGGGGACTTGACACCGTGCTGAATGGGGCAATTTCTGCATTGTTCTTCTGTTTTGAGGGAATGTTGATCAGCGTCATCGACACACAACATCTTTTGTTTTTAAAAAAGCTTTTATTTAACAGTAAGACTATACCTGTTTTATAAAGGCAGAATCATTTAGGAGTTAAAAAGTGCGGACAACATAACAAAGGTGAAGTCTATCATAATATGTCTGTATATGAGCCTCGGTGTGTCATTTAATATATAAATGTGCGTATGCCAAATATGTTCAAAGTTGTTGGAGTTATTATCTGGGCTAACCCCAACCCTACCCCAGCTAGACCCTAAGAGCCTGTTTGGGGCCTCTTTTCATTTTCCTTTCACCCCTGGCTGTCTTTGCAGGTAAACTTTTGCATCTTGTCCATTGCTACTTGTTCATAATCTGCATCACCAACCTCAACAGATTTCATCACTTCATTAATTTCCGTACGACAACAAAGGGTGTATCATATGTCTCCTCCTGTGGTTCTTGAAAAGAATCAGTTTCATCGTCACATTCAGGTTGAAATCCACTTTTTGAAATGTTCTCCAAGTCTGGGATAATGCTCCTATCAGATTTAGCATTGCTATCCTTCTCGGGGTTGCTGTTGGAAAACTGACTATCATTGCAGAAAAAGTCCAGTCCGTGCTTTTTACACTCACTTGGATCGATCGCTCTGGTCAGATTAGGGTCCACAATATGATTTAGATCTTCCAAACACCCGCTTCTTGTAATCCAAAACAACATGGAGATGAAAGTTTTCACAGAAAAGTGAAACCAGATCCTCGTCTTGTTTACACGGAATTGACGTCAGCATGACTTCTTCGTTGGTATACGTTGGTATACGCCCCTTTCACAGTAATGTCTCCATGTGTTTGTAAGAGCAGTACGATTTAAAGGTTGAAAAAAACTCTATAAAATGGTTCAGATGGAATTTGCAGGAATGATCTTCACCTGGATGGTCGCTTTAAAGGAAACCATCGATCGGCATTGTTCAGCGCTATTCAGCATCTCAGTAAGTGAACTGTGTTTCCCATGTACCCTAACGGGAATATTTAACTTCACGGTTTAACATTTTTCTACTATAAATAAATCAAACTCTGTTTTGAAATTACGTTGAGAGATAAAAAAAAAACTCAAAGGAACATGAATCTGGAAAAATCTAATTTTCCTTCTAGAAATGTTATTTCAACTAATTTGGCTGCTCCTGGATTTTAGAAATGCGCGACAATTCAGGCTTTGCTGCACTGGGTCAAATGTAACAAACAATAATAATATAAAACAATAAAATACAATATAAGCAATGACAAATTAAAATGCTACAAACCAGGTGGTAATTATTGTGCCTCATTATAGTAAAGTGTTTCACAAGTAGGAATTCTCGAACCGATCTATATACATATTTACTGACATTAACACCACAAATAACAATATATTCACAAATATCACTGTGGAGTCTATACAGGGCAAACACATAGTTACAGACAGGAAGTCAAGATGACTGAGGGCAATTCCAGTCCCCCGTCTTAATTGTAGCAATGTAAACTTGGCTATTTCTGGAGTTTCTGCTTTTGACGAGTGAGTTATCAAAAAGATTTGTTAAATTTCCCGACTCTTCATTTGTTTGATTAAGTCAATGTAACAAGTCAGTTGGGTTCTGAGTTGTGAATGGATTTCTCACAAGAATAATTTAACTCTGGCAAAATAGTTTCCTTTGGTAGAATGCATAGTATTAATCAGTCCCATTCAATAAGAATGCATGACACGCGACTCAAAAATCTCGTTCGCAAACCAGTTCAGAAGTCATTGTTTGGGACACATTCATCACATCACAACTCGCACCTCTCTTCCTTTAAGAAACGAGTCTTAGTGAAGCCTGGCTGTAGTTAAAAGATTTTTTCCGAACTAACTAATCGTTTGCTAATCTTTAACAACAAATCAGTTATTAACTCCTTAACATTTGGAGAGATTTGAGGCTGTCATGCTGAGTGTCTGGCAGGACAAATCAAATTTGCCCCGCTGTGGTGTTACAGGAGATAAATTGATCTATGAGCCGTATGTACAAAATATATTTGCCCAGGTCGGCAGTTCGGCAGTGTCCTTGTCATGGGTAATGGATGTTGATAAGGAACAAAAGAAGCCCATTAATTCAGCGTGGCTAATTTAAAACCCAAGATCTTGTAACAATCAAGGTGTGTTACTGTCCATCATGTAGGTCTTTTGAAAGGTCCCAGAGCAAGTACACACACACACACACACACACACACACACACACACACACACGCACACACACATTAGGAGGCTGACACTGATATGGTCTAATTATGCCCCTGTACCAGATAACCTGCAGCAAGTTGCAGAGGCGTGCTCAGAATAGCTTCCCTTACAGCAAGTATGCTGCATTAAGTGGATGTGTGCGTGTCTGTGTGTGCGTGCATGACTGTAAGTGGATGCTGCGGCCCCCCCCCCGGCGGCCCCTCCTCACAAATCCCTCAAAGCCTGGAGAGGCCGCAGTTTCCCTGACATGGAGAGAGAGAGATAGAGAGATAGAGAATTTGACAAGTTTCAACTAGCAGCAGGTTTTCATTTTTGACTTGTGGTTTAATCACTCTCGTCTCAATGGACACAACACCACTTGTCAGTGTGTGGGTGTTTTTGTGTGTGTGTGTGTGTGTGTGTGAGTGTGTATGTACGTCTTAATTGAATGTATTTATTTAATGCAAAGTCCCTAAGCCAAGCAGTTGCCTCCTGGTCTGCTGTATGGAGGGTGACTAATCCTCCTTTCAGTTTTTGAAGAGGGCAAACTTCTAAGATGTGTTCCATGGTTTGCTCCTCTCCACAAGCACACAGTGGAGTGGGGCTACTGCCCCATTTGTGAAGGCTGGCCAAGCAGGGGCCATGTCCAGTCCTCAAGCGATTGAGCGTAGACCATTGTCTCCTTGGGAGGTTGGTGCAATGTACAACACATACTCATTTTTGTTTTGAATGTGCACGGGGGTTCTCGCCCACGCCAGAAAACTAAGGAAGAATTAAGACATTGATTCACATGGAACATACCTGTACTGTACTTTGGTGCCAGACGTCAATAGCAGTGCACTTGTTTTCTTCCGTCACTTGCCGTGGTGCAGCTATTTTAGTGGTCCACCCTATGTTCCCAACAAATGTATTCTCGCTCAACTTCCAAAGAAGACTAATATTGTCCAGACCTTGGGCATTTTAAGAATAAAATGCTTAATCTTAAAGTATTTAAGTAAATATCTGAAATATCTGAAATAAAACCCTTTCGGAAGCTGCTTCCAATGGAAGAATTGGAGAAGCTGCTTCAAGAGATACACTCTTATTCGAATACTGTATGTTACAGTGAAAAGAGGCCTTTGGAACACAGGATCTGGCAACATTGGGCCATAAGAACATAGGGCCTGTGAACATACATCCATAAAAGGACCAGAGAACCTCGAACCCTGGGAACATAGAACCCTGGGAAGATAGGGGCATGGGAAGATAGGACCCAAGATAGAGGGCACTGGAAACATAGCCCCCAGCAAACATAGGGTTATAGGAACACAGGATCAGAGAACTTAGGACTTAGCGACCTGGGAGCGTAATATCCAGTGAATATTTCACCATGAGAATATAGCAACCTGGGAGCATTGGACCATGGGAACATAGCGACCTGGGAACATAGTATCCAGGTAACATAGGGCTATGGGAACAAAGTGCCCTGGGAACATAGGGAGGGCCCTGTGAACCTAGATACAAAACACATCCCCTTTTAGTTGACGGTTTGCAAGGTCCCATTGTTGCCTTCTTGTCTTGAGTCTAGAGTGACCCTGAATGCTGAGGTACGCTGTACTAACCGTTAGCTAGCATCCTAGAAGCAATCCAGCTGTGCTGGTGAGCAATTCAACCTCTTTTCCTGTTTGCTATGTAGCATTTGAAGGGTAGATTTAGTGCTAGCTTAACATCCGGGGGTTTGAGCTATGTTTGCCAGCGGGGAAACGACTGGCAACCGAATGCAAGACAAAGCGCTTATTCAAAACATGGGATGAAGCCTATTTTTTAAGTTGCAAAACTGGAACGATCCATTGACCACCAACCCCAATATCCCAAAAGAAACGGTCTATCGGTC
Organism: Zeus faber; assembly: GCF_960531495.2. Taxonomy (NCBI): domain Eukaryota; kingdom Metazoa; phylum Chordata; class Actinopteri; order Zeiformes; family Zeidae; genus Zeus; species Zeus faber. Next base: position 37,469,823 of record NC_137189.1, read on the forward strand.
AGAGGTTTATTTTTATTGTATGTCGCACATCAAAGCATGGAGGATTTGCCTCAAAAAAACCTCATTAAATTGCAAAACGTTTTTTCCTGATAAAAAAATTAAAATAAATCTTTTCACAAAACATTTCTCGCTATTTCCCCAGGTTAAACACAGCATGTGTTTGGAGTGCGTGCACGCAAAGCTAGTGAGAAAGAAAATAAGAGAAGGAGGGAGAGAGAAAGAGAGAGAGAGAGAGAGAGAGACAGAGAGAAGCCTTGCATATATTAAGTCCTATTCTCAAAGGGTACCACCTCTCGCCATGAAAGCTCCCACTGTGGATCCTACGAATACTTTAAAAAGCAGGTTAAAAACCTTGCTGTTTGCGACAGTCTATGAATGACTGACTGACGTCTGTCTGTCTGTCTGTCTGTCTGTCTGTTTCTCTGTGTTACTGGTGCTGGTGCTGTGGCTGCTGCTAACCTTATACCTAAACTTAACCCTCGCTTACCTTATGGCTAAAATTAAGCATCTCTAACCCTATACCCTAACTTAAACACCTCTAACCTTATACCTTAACTTAACCGTCTCTAACCTGAGTGACTTCTCTGGTTCCGTTGAGAGCTACCACTTCCAGTTCCGGTGACTTCTTTGCGTGTGCGTTGCTGTTGTCTTTTTTTTTTTTTTGCTGTTGTTTTTTGTCTGCTGCTGCTGGAGTTGATGTTGCTGCTGCTGTTGTTTTGTGGCTGCTGCTGCTACTGCTGCCGTTTCTGTTGCTGTTGTTGTAGTTTCTGTTGTGATATTACACTGAGAGGATTATAAGAAGGGTGTGTCTTTGGAGAGAGAGTCAAAAGGATCTCCCTCCCGAGGTCAGAATGAAAAACTTAAGGCTAATTAAAGGACCGTGACTGGATTAAGATGAGACGGTGCACAGAGTTGAAATTCCCGTTTCCGGTGAGAGCTACCACTTCCAGTTCTGGTGACATCTTCTCTTGTGCGCTGTTGCTGCTACTATTGCTGCTTCTGTTTTCTGTTGCTGCTATTGTTTCTGCTGGTATTGCCGTTGCTGCTGCTAACCTTATACCTAAACTTAACCATCCACCGTTACTGTATTTAGGTGAGATGGTGCACACAGTTGAAATCTCAGTGTCTGGTGACGGCTGCCACTTCCGGTTCCGGTGACGTCTTTGCTGTGCGTTGCTTCCCTAAGAACTGTTGACTCAATAAAAATGAGATTTTTGGTTTTGTTGAGAGCTACCACTTCCGGTTTAGGTGACGTCTTAGCTTGTGTGCTGTCGCTGCTGCTGTTGCTGCTATTTTTGCTGCTGCTATTGTTGCTGCTGCTACAGTAGCTGCTTGTGTTTTCATTGCTGCTGGTGGTGTTGTCAGTGCTGCTAACTTTATACCTTAACTACTGTTGTCGTTGCCGCTGCTAACCTTATACCTAAACTTAACCATCTCTGACCTTATTCCTTAACCTAATCATCTCAATCAACATTATACCTAAACATAACAATCCCTCGACTAAACGTAACTAAACCATCTCTAACTTTATACCCTCATTTAAGTATCTCTAACTTTGTACCTCAACTCAACATCTCTAACATCTCTAACCTGAGTGACTTTTCCGGTTCTGGTGAGACCTACCACTTAGGGTTCCGGTGTGCGTTGCTGTTGTTTCTCCTGCTTGGTTTTGCTGTTGTTGCTGCTGGTGTTGATGTTGCTGCTATTTCTGTTGCCGTGGATGTTTCTGTTGTGATATTACACTTAGAGGATCATAAGAAATGTGTGTTTTCGGAGAGAGAGGGTCAAAAGGATCTCCCTCCCGAGGTCTGCTTTGAAACTTTACCCATAACTTAGGGACGCTAATTAAAGGACCGTGACTGGATTAAGATGAGATGGGGCACACAGTTGAAATTTCCGTTTCCAGTGAGGGCTACAACTTCCGGTTCCGGTGATGTCTTTGCTGTGCTTTACTTGAGATGAGATGATACACACGGTTGACTCAATACAGTTGAAGAGATTTCTGGTTCTGGTGAGAGCTACCACTTCCGGTCCCGGTGACGTCTTTGCATGTACGTTGCTGCTGTTGTTGTTGTTTTTGTCAATGTTGCTGTTTCTGGGGCTGTTGTTGCTGCTGTTGTTGTTTTCTGTTGCTGCCACTGTGGTTGGAGTCGCTTTTATTGTTGTTTTTGTTGTCTTTGTTGTTGCTTTTGTTGTTGCTGTTGTTTCAGGGGCATTCTTTTGTAATGACCTGCTGACAACTACGTTCTCTCTTTCTTTTTTCTATTTCTTTGTAAAGCGCATTGTGTTAGCCTGGTATGAAATGTGCTCTATAAATAATGTGTGACTTGACTTGACTTGACTATCATTCTGCACCGGATTTGGCATTGGCTCCAGTCATTTCAGACTGGGAGATATGGTAATTTGTTTTCACTTGAAGTCTGGCCGGCTGGCCCTCCCTGGACGTGGGTTATCAGACCGGAGTGCATGCATTGATATAAGGGTACGGGAGATCTGCCTCTCAGGACCTGAGTGTCTGAGACAAAGTGACCCGGCCCCCTCAGGGTCTCAACCTCATTCCAACCCCCCGGGACTTCAGGGAGATTAGGCTTGGAAATGGTTCCACCGACTCGGATTATTAAACAGCGCCCATATAAAAGTTGAAGCTAAAGTCGGTGATCAAATTCTGGGTAAATGCTGTATCTATGCACTACAAATCTTAACTATAACTATAAATCTAAAGATGCAGCCGCCTAGAATCGCCGGCTGGTCTGTGACAAGCTAGTGACAGGTTCATGCTTATCTGAATGGAATGAATGGATATATCCGGCTAGCAGCCGGCTAGAGGCGTTGGTACTATATAGATCCTGTCTCATTATCCGTACAATCAATTGCACAGGGATGATGCTATCCCAGGATTCTACAACCTCTGCGCTGCGCAACGCAATATTTTTTTTATAATATCACTGAAGAGATTTTTGAAAAATTGAAAGGAGCTCTTGTGTTGCAAGGTAGAAAGGCGGTACTAATTGTTTTGAAACTGAAAGTGATAACTATTAGTAGTGATGAAAGGTTTGTCTCTTTTTTTTCAGATTTGATTCTTGACGAGTGACTGTAAAAAGATGTGTTTGATTTTCTGACTCATTTAGCGAATTCAGTTGGAGTACTTCCGGCAAATGATGAAGGCGAGTCAGAAGAGTCGGGCCAGCTCTGAGTTGTGAATGGAATCCTCAGAAGAATCATTTTATTCTGTAAAAAATATATATTTTTTAATGGAATAAGTGAAAATCTGTCACATTCAATATGAATTATGCTCAATCTCTAGACCTAGGCCTTGGACATGGTCCTCAGAAAGAAACAGAAACTTAACTTTACTAAGTTTACTTTCCTCAGTATTCCGTTAACTTTGGGTTTGAGTCGAAAATTCACCACCTCGCCTACTTTGCCAGAGTGTGTGATTTTAAAGACGTTGGAAATTCCTTTTTTCATCCAAAATGAGATTATAGCAGATTTATGTTCCTCAAGTTGTTTTCATTCTCAACAAATTTTCAAAACTATGTTTGATTTCTAAATGTCAAAGTCGAGGCAACGTGCTCCATCGGCATTAGTTGAGTTACTCACCGACAAGTTGTTGAACACACGGCGATCCTACGGTTCCCATTAATGCAAAAATGCAGATCAAGATCATCAAGTCAGAAAGTGAAACTGTTTTGATAAAATAAGGTTATAAAGTGTATCGAATCGTGAATGAAACACGTGTCTTCTTTACGTGATAAAAAATGTTGTGCTGACGCCACTCTAGAGGACATGGAGAAGAAGAACTGACGTCACTTCGTTCAGCAATGTTTTGCAAAGAAAGAACAACAAATAACTACCAGACGCAAACATCTTCACTTCTCTGTGAAAACCTCCTCTCTGTGTTGTTGTGGATTATGAGAACAGGGTGACGGTGATGTTCTCAATTATATCGCAGAAATCTCTGAATATCGCCGCTCCCAGAAAACAGCAATTCCCAGAATTGAAATGGCTGGGAGGACCTCACCATGTGAACCTCAGCTTTTTTTGGGAATTGTAGTACCCCGGTTATAGCGTTTCATGCACACACTCAGAAAAGTGTCACTTTCATGAATTGATCATTGTTAAAAATCAATAAAAGCAGAAAATGGGAATGTTAATAAGTTACAGACCAATAGAGGAGAGATGCTTCTATAGTGAGAATTAATTTAGAAAGAAAGAAAACAACTTCAACTTATCATTAAAAGATTAGCTTGGATTATGCATTTTCCAATATTTTTTATAAATGAATGATTCAAACATTAGAGGAAGGAGTACAGCACCATCAAAATGTAACGATATAAAGCACAAATTGTGTTTCTAAATGGGATGTGCGGCATAGCTTCCAAAATATTTGCTTGATTCCCACAAGTGATAGCTAGTAATACATGTAGAAAATTCAATGTATCAAATTGAAAGGATCTTCAAGGTCAGATATTGTTAAATAATGATATCTGTGGTCACACTGCAGGCAGCACAGATGGACAGGGAGAGGGAGAGCCAGTGGCCAGACACAGGGGGCATGCTCTGGAGATACAGGTGAGAAATTGGAACATAAGACTAAGCAGCCTGATAACATTAATTTTAACCGAGGCCTACGTGTCATGTGCATGACATTTTCCGACAAATGGTGCCGGAGGTCACCAGAGGACAACTTTTCAAGTTGAGTTGAGTTTCTCTTGAGACCGCTGATAGCTGTTGCTGCCCCTTCAGCTGTGGCCAGTGTTGCCAGGTCGCCCAGGTAACACTTTTTCCGTGGAATCGGGCTGCTTTTTAATTGTTGCCTCACGTTGAATAGGGTAGGGTAGACCTATTGTGCATGCTAATGACCTTATAGTATGTGTAAATAAAAATAAAATACTAAAAATGGGACTGGGTATGATGCAACGGAACGGAACGGTATGGAACAAAACCGTAAGTAATGGGGACATTTTCTGCACAAGCTAATGTCAGGTTAATTTAAAAATAAATAAATAAGTGCACAGATTAAAATAATATATCAATGTAACAAGAAATGCTTAAATAAAGACATAAATAAATAAAAAATTAATATAAATAATGTGGTTGTCTTAGTCTTTCATGCAGCTGGTATGATAATGAGCCATGTCAATAGAAGCCTTTTTTTTTACTTTACAATCCTCCCTCAAGCAAATATGAATTTAACAAATAATCAACAGAATCAGTTGTCAATAACTTTTTAATTTGGCTAATCACCATCTTTCTCACGGAAGAAGTGGAAGTGTCGTCACCAAGAAGCGTGGGCTTCCATCAGTTGGGTTGATGCTAACCAAGTGTCTCCCTGAATTTCTATGTTCTGTGATCAAGCTTCTTATCAATTTGTTTGTCAATAAATCAAATCAATTAAAAATCGGTTCGATTTTTCCTCCAAGAAATTTGTTTTGCGCCAAAGTGATTTAAAGAGGGTTGGGCGGTTCTGTCATCATTATAGATGAACACATGAAGTACATAGAATGGACAATGGACCAAAATATTAAAGAAAATGTAATTCTTAACTTATTCTTAAAATGTCATGACTATGAGAGATTGTGAGAATACATCCCTACGAAGTGAAGGCACTCGGAATATAAAACACCTTCGGCTCTGCTTCGATGGATGCATATGCACTGTCTATCCACGACACACACACACACACACACACACACACACACACACACACACTGCTGCTGATCCTCTTTAGCAGCCTTTCCACCGAAAGTAGTCCTATGGACTTTTTTTTTTTTTTCAGGAACTGAAAGGTTCGGTTCCTTCCGCCAGTTGCTGTTCCACCGCAGTCTTAAGAGGGGAATATTATGCAAATTAGTCTGCTGAAAAAAGGGGCAAAATCGTACTCACTAAACTACATGCACCGTTTTAAAGTGAAAATTTCGTAGCTTAGTCATAGCTTGGCCGTTGAATAAACGTTGTTTAAATGTATATAATTAAACGTACAGCCGTTTAAATTACGTTGACACAACGGCTAGGTGTGATCTAGAGGTCTACAAAACTTTTCCTTTTGAGCCTAATTTAATCCAATTTTTGCCAAGACGGCTGTGTACCATTTAGATGTCGAATAGACGTCGTCTTTAGATGTATAATCCCTGTAAAATTGCTCGGTCGGTACGGTAAACATTAAAATCCTTCCAGACTGTGTTCACCGCATGAGTGTGTGTCGTGTTGGATTGCGATCGAACTGAAGCTGAAATGTGATCTCTCCAATGCAGAGACGGCCAAAAAATAAATAAAAGCAATACGGTGATTTCGGGGGAAAAGCCATCCAAACGCTAAAAATCAATTTCTTTACCCCAAATAACAAAAAACACAAAATAAATTAAATCACATTCAAATTGGACTATGACCATTCCAGACCTATATTCAAAGCCTTCCGTTTACATTCATTTCTGACATCCATTTATTTCAATTTGATAGGATTTAATATATATGATGCTGTTTAATAAGGAGACCATGTTTATCTGTTATGTATGTATCAAGTAAATTTAAGTAAGTAAATTGAAGTTACAGTATGATCACAGACATATCAGGCTCTTGATGGACCGTCACCCTTGCTAATGTTTTTTTGTTGTTTTATTTACAGGTGTCCACCACATCCAACGTTGGGAGATTGTTTTGTTGAATTGTTTCATCTCAAATTATATTTTGCAGTTGTTATTGTTTAGCCAGAACATATTTTACAGTAAGCACTTTTCCGTTGAAAAGAGTCACTGTGAGTCACTGGTAAAATAGTGGTTCAAAACAGGTTGAAAAGTGAACGTTCTTTCAAATGACTGAGGACGTTGATTGAACGTTCACACTTCAACCACATTTCACCTGGATTTGCAATACCACCTTTCAAATCCGAATTAGGCTCAGAAATAATGAGAGGCTTATTTAAACATTGTAGACTGTAGAGGATGAAAAATGTCACTATTGCAAAACTGGTGTTGACCTCGGACCCCATTAAGAGATGCATCAATACCATTTTTATTTCTTTTTTTCACTGCCGATACTGATACCAACTCGTTTTTTCCCTCAATTCGCTGGACATGGAGACTTGCATGTGTGTGTATGGCTTGGCATCATTGTTATCCATCTAAAAACACTATACTCGAGCTGGGACATGTACCGTTTTTGATTTAATCAAGTCCAAAATTATACAACTTTACGTAAGATGACAAAACCCAGACAAATTAGGGCCACAGATGGATTTTAATGAGTTGTATCTACCCAAATGGAAGATACGCTTTCACGGCGTAGAACATCTAAACTAACAAATAACAATTCAGTGCTTGAAATGTCAGCGTATCAATTTGAATAACAAAACCAAGAGGAATATTACAGGTTTGCAATGATCATGTTTTTTATTCTAGTTATTTATCCTAGGACTTACATTTCTAAGAAATTCAAGCACTTCAAGGACCTGAGAATAACCCTGTTAGTAGCGGCAATACACTGGGTCTAACTCCTGTGGAATGTTGCGAGGATAAGCTTGAGCGTGCTGGATGTCCCAGTGACCGCTTTAAAGACGAGTCTGGCGTCGGCGTTCAGGTAGCGTAGTGTGCTGAGCAGCGCGTCCAGCTGGACGAGCCAAGCGGGCGGTCCCCGCAGCGAGCGACCTTCGCATGGTTGTGCAGTACGCGCTGCGTCTCCCTCCGCAGCGCCCAGATGTAGTCCCTGAACTCCAACAGACGAGTTACGTTCATCAAGACTATAACATTGTACGATGTAAGAAATAATAAGGCGCACTTTCTGCCTTGAAAGTTTTACTATTGCCAACTCAGTCTATCAGGGGTTTTCCAAAATGGATTTAATGGCAAGGCCTGTCCCCCATGGACTATTAAGCTCTGGCTGAGGATCTCCCCGCCAAAAAAACCCCGAAACCTTCAGTAAATATATATAATTTTTTGCATATGTATGCATTGCAGATTCAGAAATGGAATATATTTAATGAAAAAATGTTATAACAAAATATTTAAACAGGTAAAATAAGCAAACAAAAAAAGATATACTCAGTAAAGTGGTACCTTGAGATACGAGTGCACTAACCTACAAGTTTTCTGATTTACGAGCCCTCGCTCCGTAAATCTTTTGTATTGATTTTCGAGCAAAAATTATAGTTACGAGGAGCGAGCTTCAGGTGCACTGCCGCTAGGTGGCGTGGCGAGCGAATGCGGCCAGCATCCCGCGTCTCCTTCACTTCACGTAGTTACCTGAGCATGGAAGCATCGCTTTTGTGTTTTGTGCTCTCGATTTGTGCTTTTTGTGCAGTTATTTTGCCCAATTTTTTTCGAACCATGGGTCTGAAAAAAAAGTGCTGAGAAGAAGAAGCGGATGATGTCCACTGGCTTAAAGCGCAAAATAATAGAAAAACATGAGCGAGGTGTGCATGTGATGGAATTGGCGAGGCAGTACGAGTGTAGTACTTCTACCATATGTACCATACTTGACGGAGAAGCAACTCGCAGGAGATAGAGTGACGGAGGGTTTCATCTGCGAGAAGGCAGAAGAAAAGAGAGATCTACACATTCTCTTTTATTGTGTTTTATAATGTTTTTATACAATATTTGTATACATTTATATGTATACAATATATTTATAATACATTTTTCTTATTTAAAAACTTGGGGTGTTTTTTTGGGATGCTGGAACGGATTAATGGCATTTCAATTAATTTCAATGGGGAAAATTGATTTGCTATACGAGCAGATTGAATTACGAGCTCTGTCACGGAACGCATTAAACACGTAAGTCAAGGTACCACTGTATATACTTTGCTGCTGACGGCCTGCAGTTTCTTCAATGACCTTGAGTGGCCCAAGGACCCCAGTACGACGATGTCTAAAACTTCTGTCAGTATGTTGCTTTAAAAAAAATAATAAAATAAAAACGGTAAAAAACAGTAAAAATATTGCTTTCATAAAAGACACATTATGTGGTGAATACAACTTCATAAGAGGAGTTATTCCTGTAAAACAAAGTCATCTTCAGTTAAAATCCCCCCAAATATTGCATTTAAAACTTTATGGAAGAAATGTGTTCTTTGAAACTGTTTTGTTAATGTGTAAATCCATAACAATCCATTACAGCTGTGCCAGCTAAATAACTAATATAAAAAAACAAATTAATCTAAGTCAGGGCGGGATTCTTCCCAATACTTAGCTGCCGCAACACACTGGATCTAGCTCCAGAGGCTCTTGTTAGAGCAGGTTGTTATTTTATCTATTTTTAATCAGTATGCAGCTATCTATCTATGGGGTTTAATCGATGTCAGCACGATTAGCTGGTTGAGCCAATTGGGGATGTTGATGTCATGAAGCCACGTTTCGGTAAAAACATCAGCAGTCACTCATCTCACCCTGGGAAGCCAGTTCTCGTCTGAAATGATCCAGTCTATCGTCCAAAGAGCAGACATTGGAAAGAAAGATGGTTGGAAGAGCTGGTCTGCTGGAGTTAGCCTCTAGTCTGACACGAATCCTTGCCCGGCACCACCTGCAGCACCTCCTCGGTTGGGCAGCTTTGACGAGCGGGGGCCTTGTCCTGGAAACAGTCTTAGGCTACGTAGCATTTCCATTGTTGTGGTTAGCGAATGGAACAAGCGTTGTTTTCCGATTTACTGGAAAGGGCATAAATCAAATCGTAGGTGTGCTTAACATCCGTAAACAGTAAGCAACTGACCAAAACAAAAAGAAGAGGAGGGGCAGCTCTGATATCTGAGAAATCACAGACTATTCCTTTAAATGTGAATTCAAATGGTCAATGAATAGAAGTTGGTGAACGGGTGGTGATCTGGTGGATAGTTTTGGGCTCAGGTGTACCAGAAAAATGTAAATCATTGCTCTTTTTGTTTGTTTCCTTTTCTCAATCCCTCTTTTGGCCAACGACCATTTTTAAAGATTGTTTGGGATGGCTCGTCACAGTTACGTTGTTGATAGCCTTTCTTGAATATTGCGCATTAAGTTGTGGCTGTAAGCATAATTTTCACTTTGCATTCCACCTGAATATATGATATGGACAGAATTGAATGATTCTTGTGAGAATTCCATTCACAACTCAAAGCTGAGCTGACTCGGCTGACTTGTTACACCAAGTAAATCATACCAACAAACTGAACAAATCGTTTTCACTGAGTCACTCATAAAGAGCCAAATCTAGTCAAACTTTTCATCAATAACAGCCACGAAGAACACATTGGTCTGGAAATATTGACATAGGCTGTTAAGGAAATACCATTAGATTATCGAAAAGCCAATCGTACCACTGTGAATTGTAGAGGGCTATCAATCCAAGATGGTGTCAGTGCAAAGACGTACAGTATAATGATTATGGCTCATTGACGCGCCGTATTCCGTATTTCCAGCACATTCTGCAGCGATGGATGAGCTCGTCTCTGAAGGACATGGGACACACGGGGTTAAAGTTGAATTAATTATACTTGTGCAGAAAAGGCAATCACAGCAGAGCAGCTCTGCAGACACTTTGTGCACGTCCTGAATAATGTAACCACGCCGCGAGCATGATGGGACATGATCGTGGCAAGAGGGAGGGTGGTTTGGCTGCAAATATGCCAAGACAGCATATCAACTCAAGTTTTTTTTTGTTGTGGACAAACAACAGCGCTTAGGATTATAAGAAAGCTTCACTGAATACAGCTGAAAGCCCCTTTTAACCAACCAAGTCTCAACTTGGCTGTGACAGGCTGTGATTGACCCACGCGGGCACCCATCATATGGCTCACAACCCAGTGAATATACTGTGTCACCGCCTGTCATACTTACGCTGACCAATTCACCTCGTAAGTGACCTGGTCAGTGAGGCCACCAGTAAGAACTCTCATTCTTCATTCGTAAAACCAGGGTTGTGGCACAACCCAAACGTTTTACTTAATTTTGAACTTGAGTTCTTACTATGCCGTATTGTATACCCCCAACGCTCCCTGACTGTGAGGTCAGAACCGATGTGTCCTATGCAAGCCCCTAAAGGAATAGACATAGAAACCAGGGTGCATTCCAAGGACCAACTGGCGGATGGGACATCAAACTGCAATCCCAGCATGTACGAATCCATTAAAAGGGTGGGGAGGTAAATTATATTACCCCCAGATCCACCGCAATACTCATGTGTTGGGGATTCCGCATTCAGCTGAACTTCTATCACCTGACCGTAACAACCCACAACCACATAGCTTAACTCTGTACACAGGCTAACACCTGGCAGCTGTCAGAACCACCTGGACCAGTGTTAGGGTGATGGTCAGGATGAGAAACCCAATTGGAAGACACGCGGTTTAGGGAGAATTGACAGGGGTTTATTGAGAAGACACAGAGAATCCGGAACAGGCAACAGACAGGGCATCAGGACCGACAGAGACTTGTGACGGGGAAGACAGGGACCAGAATGGGACTCATGACCAGGCACGGAATCTAGAATCAGGGACCAGGAGCAGAGGAGCCGGTGAAGAATCAGGAACAGAGTCCAGGGCGCACACACGCACACACACACACACACACTCACACACACACACACACACACACATACGTACGCACACACGCACACACGCACACACACACACACACACTCACACACACACACACACACACACATACGTACGCACACACGCACACACACACACACACACACACACACACACACTCACACACACACACACACACACATACGTACGCACACACGCACACACACACACACACACACACACACAGGGAAACAGGCAGGGATGTGGAACAGGCAAAAAGGCGTTGCGGCACCACATGCCGCAACGCCGGCAGAGACACATGCCGCGACAAACACAAACCGACCCCAACAGAGTGAATAGGACCAGGTTAAATACAAGGGGAGGGACGAGGAAGGTGGGGACAGGTGATGCGATTACTGACTGGGGACAGGTGTGCAGTGACAGGAAAATTTTGTGACACCAGACACAGACAGAGGATAGCCAGAGAGGGACAGAGGGACCTAGAGGCAGACTGGGGGAGCTAGAGAGAGCTAGAGGGAGACAGAGACAGATAGACAGAGAATCAAGGCAGGGGAGGATCATGACAGCCAGTGCTGACGCTGTCATGTCAAGACTGAAGAATTTGGTGGACGTGTGTGGGGTAGCCCAGGAAGCAGCTCCGCACACCTCCTCTACAGAAACCATTCGTAAAAAACGCCTGTGAGGTAGAAACACCCCTTGTAGAATGTGTGCAGTGCTGTCTTCAATGACAACAATTTTATTCCCACCCCCTGGGGAGGTTCGTATGGGGGTCTCGTTAAGGCAACACAAAAACCAGATGCCATTTATGAGTCAGCGACCACACACGTGGGTGTAACCGGCAGGTGCCTTGCATAAACCTCGATGCCAGAATTAAACTGCCTGTGGCTTACAATCCACTCCATTATGACAGGCTGATATAGCAACCAGGTACACCTTGAGAGTGGACGGTACCGAGCAACTTACATGCAGGCCTTGGAGGAAACAGAGTATGACCCAAATATTACACCGTAACGGGTCATCTCCGCGCGACCCACACCAGCATTCAAAGGCTAGCCATTTGGATGTGTAAAGCGATGGGTCAGCCAAAACCCAAGGCCATCTTGGGTTGGGTCTTGAGTTGGCCTGTATAATGGTCAGTACCCGGGAGAGGTCCCTGGATGGACACATCCGCTGTTTTATAAACCAGCGTTGCAGGGTTCTGAACAGACCCCTGCAACGCTGGAGTACCATAACCCGACATGCCCTGGCGACCTTGGGCAGGGACAGCGTATGAGCTGCGGTGACCACAGCCACAGACTTGTTGGAGTCAGTCGTAGACACATCGACCATAAGCCAGGTCAAGACTAAAATACAAAGTGTCTTGGGCTGGAACCAGAGTGTTCTTTTTTAAATTCACCAGAATACCAAGGTTGCACAGATGGTCTAGCAGCACCCCTGTGTTGGAGTGTGCCAACTCCCTCGACCCCGCTTTTATCAGGAGATCATCTAGATATGACAGAACCTTGGTCTGAGAGGGGCACTAGCTTCCGCCACACAAATAGTTTATATTTTGTGGGCAAGAGAGAGACTAAACGGGAAAAACGCAAAACCTCCTTGGTAAAATCCTCCAGCACAGGAAGGTGTGGGACCCACGAGACTGGCTGATCCCCAGCCTCTGTAACATACCCCCTTGCCAGCATAGGGGGAGCAGTGTTTTGGTGCCTGCCCGAGATCCCCAGCTTCGCCACAGCTTGTTCCAGGAGGCGCAGCAGCTCCTGATGGAAAGGCCCTGGGATGGTTAGTAGGCAGAACCTTGTGCGCCCTCACCTGGCAGACCCGAGCAGTCGAGACAGAAGAAGGGGTCCGAGAAAGCTTCTTCGGCATGTGCCTGGCCAAGACAGCGGATGCACAACGGGTGAGTATCCCTTCGGGTCATGTGCGCGTCGTAGCCCGCAAAGGCTTCGTAGGCTTCAGGTCCGAAGTCGACATAATTGTTTCTTGTTTCTTTTTGCTTTCATTATAGAAAACTTGCTTCTAACAGCGGAGAGCTGAATAACAAAAGAGGAAGTATGATAGCGGCAACCCAGTATATATACTGGGGGGGCGAGCCTTATGATGGATGCCAGAGTCGCCCTATCACAGCCTATCAAGGCCAAGTTGAGACTTGGTTGGTTAAAATGGACTTTCAGCTTTATTCAGTGGAGCTGACTGGAGACAGCTTAAGGCATAGTAAGAACTCAAGTTCGAAATGAAGAAAAACTATACCAGACCCATTGGAACAGCATATGGGCGCAGTGCAGAGAAGGTGTTGCTTACTATTAAATCTATGTAACTATGATCCAATGTTTGACCTACACTGGCCAGTCAGCCGTGCAACATTCTTTTAAATATAATTTTTTTTGTGAACTGCGTGTGGCAACACAAGACTTTTCCATAGAAACACAAGATAAAACTACATAGAAAAGTTTTTATGAATGAATTTAATCAATTAAAATGTGTTTTATATTAGCCTACATTGCACCACAGACCTGGATCTGCTGTCCCACTGATCAATTTCAACAATTACAGATGAAGCTCACATTTCAATTATATTAAAAGTTATTCATGGCAGACTACTATAAAAACAACTGATAATAACTGGATAACTGGATAACTGCAAGACCTTGTATAACTTAAAATGTATGCAGAGATCAACGGACACATTGTGAGACAGTCTTAATAAGATCAACATGTAATGTATTTTTTATTTTTTTTTACGTAATAGGCAGAATCACATTGATGTATTCATTTTAACACAATAACTAATCAAGCATTGGTGGTGTTTCAGACATAAAACTTGTGATCAAACTGTATTAAAAAATGTTTAATAGTGTTGGAACATCTGGTGCTGTGTAGTGTAACCTCGTTACTTTCAAGGCTTTCTTAACGCAACGTCTTTGATGCCTTTGTCAAAATGGCGAGAGCTAAGGAACCCCTCCGATACACTATCACTATAAGTGAGACACAACTTGGAAATGGTCTTGACTACAGACGCACCTCATTATGTTTTGTAAAGAATCATCTTGTGTGGTGCCGGTCAAAGGTGAACGAACAAATAATTTTGAACGAATCATTCGGAAACTCGCAATGTACCTGGTCTACACATAGTTGTCCCACATAGTTGGCCACCCTCCGCTCAATCACAAGCCAAGCACAAACCGGACAGGCTACTAAAGCCTGCAATGGAAGCATTCAATGCTTAATTCATCATCAGTCCAAACAACGTCACAGTCTTTACTTACAAAAAGACATGAGGAAGAAATTAATTCTGAATACAGATGACTGGATAATGCACAATCCAAGGAAAAAATAACTTGCACCCAGAAAATCTGATACATCTAGATGTTCTGACCCGAAAGGAACAAATCATACAAAGGATGATTTCCTGAACTATGTTGTAGTGGCCAGTCCAAACTTGTTTACAAGAACAGTAAGATACCGTGAGTGTCAGTCCCCTACATTTTGGGGAGTTTGTTGATATTCTATCTTTTCTAATCCGTATTGACAAAAATAGACCTGCATCTTAGTACCTCCCAGTAGTCATGGCTTAATTGTCTCAGTGGTCCAACCTTTTTAATCATGTTACGGCCCCTGCTATTATGCCAAATCTTGTTGGACAAAGCAGTTAGTCACAGGGAGTGTGGATCTAATGACCGAAGGTAACTGGTGCCATTATCGTCCATTGCAGGTATCTAATTGGTGGAGCCGGTTTCTCATTGGCCAGATTGGGAGCACCAGTGCATACTGCTCCCCAATTGCATAGAAGTACCTGGGAACAGCTTGGATTCTCTCCTGCACAGACCCTTTTGGTTCAGGTTGGCTTTTAGTCTTTCTTATTTTGCTCTTCAAGTGATGCTACTGGCTACGGAAGGTACCTCAAAATGTGCATCTATGTGGTTTGAACGATTGATGTTGTCTGTACAATAAGTATTTATTTTTGTATTTGAATGACAATTGAAAGATAATTTATACTTTTTTCCTACAGTTGCTGCAGTTTGGTTAATAGTGTAATTGCCTCAACAGCATGCAGAGAGATGACTGAGGAGAATCGCATTACACTTCTGAAGGTATAAATCCGTGACTCCATTTATTGTCATTGTTGGGTTTCAAATGCATAAGGTTTCATACAACTCGATGGACTGATTACTTAATGTACTCTCCTTTACCGTGGTTCCCTCTGCCTAAAATAATGCTTTTGTTTCCTTTAAATAAAAAAATCGCAATAAATCCCTTCGAGCCATCAAGGTGAGCGCCTCATTTCCCTTGCTGTTCTTGCTAGAAAAACAGTAAACAACCCTTAATCAGGGACAAATTATCTCCCTCTTCCATGCTCTGCAATGCAAGTAGTCTGATGCAAGCCGCATCAGGAAATCAATTCAAAACCGGAAAGAGTGATACCAGCCCACAAAAATTGTTGCACGATTTGGGAGGCAACCACAACTTTCTTTCTTTAACAGTCAATAATACGAAGTGCCTCAATTTAGCTTAGCCCTGATAAACCAGACTACATAATTTATTTGCCTGTAATACAATCAATTATATTAACTTTTGAATATTATCTATCTATCTATCTATCTATCTATCTATCTATCTATCTATCTATCTATCTATCTATCTGTCTATCTATCTATCTATCTATCTATCTATCTATCTATCTAGTATAAAATGAACTTCAAAATGTAAAATACAAAATCTAAAACCCAGTATCGAGGACAACCAGGCTACCAGAGATGCCACTTTGTGAAATCACCGCCCTAATGCATATAATTTCGAAAATAATTTTAATGACCCAAAGCTGGTCATGTTCTTACTCAAGTTCACAATAGTCGGCTGTCAAAGTAGAGGCTGTTTTTTCTTCACCGTAGCATCTTAACTGGCATCTAAGGGCTTCCAAAAAATAGTTCCTCTGAATAAATGACCTCCCTGAGATAAGACATGTCCATTTTCCACAAAACCCATGTTGATGGAGCCTTGCAAAATGGAAGTAAATCCATCACTAATTGTATGCTACATTATTCCTATGAATCCTTGAGGTTTTAAAATGGCAGAATTCTCAGGGGGGTTAATATGTTATTTTTTTTTACCAGTTAAGTGGAGTTGCATGCCTTACATTTCTGTAGTTTGATGAGCCCCTCAAGGCAGCAAAACACAGACAAGATGGTAATTAAAGTCATATACGCACACATATAAAACAAGCAGGGCGGCACCTCAAGTGACATTATCACTATTCTTTTGACTGCCGTGGTTTTAAATTATTATTATTTTTTTTAATCTATTGTATTACTTATAACTTCCACTTCACACTGCGAGTTAATGTGAGCGAAGAGAAAGGCTGGGAACCTGACTGTGAAATTAGCAACAAGGCGTCTCCAGTCTACTACTCCTGTGAGATAATTGTGCTCGTGATCGTGATAAACTGCGATGTTGCCTGATAAGATGTATCAAGAAGTCTTTATAATAGGAAAACAATTTGTTACCTTTGACATTGTTGTTCTTTTCAGCAAAAAAGAAGCATATTTTTCTGCCGTTACTTTTACGATAAAACTTTAAACTCTAGCATACACCGATCAGCCATAACATTAAAACCACCTGCCTAATAATGTGTAAGTCCCCCTCTTGCCTCCAAAACAGCTGTGACCGGCCTAACAAAGTTTAGGTATGTGGTACACATCAAAGTAACACATGAATGACAGGATCCAATGTTTCTCTGCCGGCTTTTTCTTCTTCCCATAATTGTGCCATCTCTTCCCCAGGTAAACGACGCGCACACACACCCGACCATCCACATGATCTAAAAATAAACGTGATTCATCAGATCACGCCACCTTCTTCCAATGCTCCATGTCTAGTTTTGATGCTCAATTGCCATTTGTATGCACTTTCAGAGGTGCACTTTCAGCATGGCCACTCTGTCTGGTCTGTGGCTATGCAGCCCCATATGCAGAAAGTTGATATGCACTGTGTTCTGACACCTTTCTATCATAGCTACCAGCACTTTTCACAAATTTGGGCTACAGTAGCTCTTCTGTGGGATCGGACCAGACAGGCTACACTTCGCTCCCCACAGGCATCAATGAGCATTGGGCACCCATGACTTTGTCACGGGTTCACGGATTGTCCTTCCTTGGAACACTTTTGGTAGGTACTAACCACTGCATACCGTGAACACCCCACAAGACCTGCTATTTTGGAGATGATCTGACCCAGTCGTCTAGCCATCACAATTTGGCTCTTGTCAAAGTGACTCAGATCCTTATCCTTACCCATTTTTCCTGCTTCCAACACATTCTCTTCAAGAACTGACTGTTCACTTGCTACCTAATATCCCACCCTTGACAGGTACCCTTGGAGCGAGATGATCAATGTTATTCACTTCACCTGTCAGTGGTTTTAATGTTGATCGGTGTCAGTATAACTTGTAATCATCGTCAGACACACAGCTTTTGAAATCTGTGTGATTTGGAGAGAGGGGCAAAAGAGAGAAGGAGGATGGATTATGATGCAGACAGAGGGAGAAGCGTCCAAATAAAAAGCTCGCTCATCAAACTCAGTCAACCGTGGACTCCGTTGGATAAAATGAGGAAAAACCCCTTTACTCTTATTGTGGTAATCTATGTCATCGATGATAAAATCCCACAGATATTGTACCATTACAATGTTTACACAATGAATATAAAAACCATTGTTCTTGTGGGGAGTCCCACAAGACTCTATGCTCGCAGAAATTGGTCAGGACTGCTGAAGTAGGACTTTATTGGACTGCATGACGGATTTCGCTATCTGAAGTTGGAATTGTTTATCCTTGGATCGAGGAATTGAAGTTCAGCAGATAACTTTATGCTGGACACATGGCTTTCCAAGACCTGCATCTCATAAGTTCTTATTGATACTCTTTATCTGTTCAGGGGGCAATAAAAACATTTAAAACCTGATGGCCTTCATCCAAATTTATCTAGGGTGAACGTATTAATGGGGAATCTTCCACTACTCTCTTCATCAACCGCCTGCCCCTGAACTTCCACCAACCACTCTGACTTGCCTCTTGTCTAAACCCAACAATCAGGTCTGTCAAACACTTTCTATTTCATGTGACCGGCCAGAGCCATTGGACAACAACTGTCAGCCCCATTCTCTCCAGTCCTTCAGGTTATCCTCCCCCTTTTCTTTCCACCTTTCCCCCCTTCTTTATTTTTCACTGACAACAAAATGGCGCCAATTGCAACCTTATAAGAGATTGTAAGAGTAAACCTTCCGTCTGCTCTCTTGACGGCGTGCCTACTATGAATTAGCTTTTAAGAGTATTCAATAGCATCTCAAACTCTACTCTGGAAATTATTACTACATCTCTTGAGACAAGAATTTTTTCTTGATGCTTTTAAAAGTACTGGTGTGAAAATCATGACGGGGCTATTTTAAGTAGGGTATTTGAGGTCTTCCATGATTTTGTGTTCATTTTGAAGGTTTACCTTGGAGAACATTAGATGCTTCCATGGGGTCATATCAGAAGAACAGTCAAATATCATCACAGTTACCATGTCAAGTAACGTTACCATCTGACATGCGCCACAAAAGATATAACGTGATATAAATCACGTATAAATCCATCAGTAATTATTCACCATCAGTTGTTCTTACCTTCCGCCTTTGGAGGGGGGGAGGACCAGTTTTAAAGTTTAAACAGTTGAAAGCTCCGTGTAGCCGCTAGCCCGTTAGCTTGATGCAGTGTGTGACTTCACTTCCACGTGACTTTTGCTTTTTTTAAGTATTATATGTTTTATTTAGATTTTATTTTATTTATTGCAAAGATTGTACAGGTACTACTCACTTAACAACCTACCTGTTTAACGACCGCTCGGCTTACGACCAGTCAGTATTGTAGGCTGCGTACAGTACCGCAACATGCACGCTGTGTGCACGGCGTCTCAGCATCAAGCATCTCATTTTGCATCACCTTTTATATACTATATAAACTATATACAATATATATTATATACACTATACAGTATAAACTATATACACTGTATACATCTCATCCCATCACCGTTCTCAGCCTCAATGTCGTTCCTACAGTCTGTTAGTATTCAATACACTAGCGCTCTCAAAGGCAACGCCCCCTTACCGTGAAATAACACGGGTCCTCGCTTATCGACCAACTCGCTTAACGACCTGGTCCAAGGAATGGAGCTCGGTCATTGAGTGAGGAGAACCTGTATTGAAAATTCTAAATAAATATACAATACACAACCCAGTATAAAATGGAATGTGTCCATGAAAGATGAAAAGGAACAAATAAGAATTTAGTTTTAGTTTTTAAACTTCCAATAGTGGCAAACTAAGAATAAAAATCTGAATCTCTCGACATATGACTTATCTCTAATCGTATCATTTTTTTAAACAGAGATTTAAGAAGTGAATTTAAATCAATTATAAAAGAAATTAAACACAATTCTGCTGAGAGGTGCATTACCGCCACCTATTGGACTTTTCCAGCTCCCCCAATCACGCCACACAGAATATGCGGATGGAGGCAGCTAGGCCAGCAATTAAGCTCCAGCGTGTCAAAGAATATGCCTAACATGGTAACTCTAAATCTGATTGGTAAAAGGATATGACAATCAACAATATCGTCCCCATTTGCTTCAAGATCAGAGGGGATTCACTCAAAATTCTGAGGGGCTCAGGGTCGATTTTTTCACCCGGAGACAGCACAGGTGGAACATCTAATTGGATAAAAGCTCTAATTTATATGCGTTGCACTGGAAGCAGCGCAACTGAGGGAGAGTAGCAATGTAATGAGGTTAATAGATTGATTGGTACAAAAGGGTCCAAGTGTTCGGAAAACTTTGAGGGCGATTATCTTATTAACACATTTTGCCGCACCCCCATCATTAACAAGTCATAGCCTTAAAAATATTAGCTTGATTGGCACAATTGACACCTTGTTTGGAGGCTCTGATTCGATTCTTCCAAATGATGCAAATAAAGAAAAAGTCAGAAGTTACCAAATGTACTTTAAGTCCGTGGTGGGTCACATATGTCATTTGCTTGTGTAGATATGTAGCCCAACAGACTTTCTGCAAGACTAGGACAGTAAAAAGGAATCTAAAGGAGAAAAACACAGATTTATCTATCAGAAAACATGGGCACGGTAGTTTAGTTATTGCATTGGATGCACTGTGCTTCTGCATGGGACTACAACTACTATAAATCCGCATCCATCACCCTCTAACTAACCTCAATTACATCATTTACGTTTGTGAGTTGGAATGTGAGAGGCAAAGGCTCACCATTCAAACGTAGCAAAATCCTAAGTCACCTCACCAGGATGACCCTCAGCTTCTGTTGACTGCATCCGAGAACCTCAAACTCAAAACAAAATTGGGTAATAAGATTTCAAAAACACAGGACAAAATGTAAATATCCTTTATGTGCAAGCACTTGCCCTGAGACTATATTGACTATGGAAGGTTCTTTAATGTTTCGTTGATGAGCCCACGACGCCTTTGGAGTGCTCAACAGTGACTTCTGGCGTCCCAGAAGCACCCCCCTCTGTGTCAACCTGGCCTGCTACTTCAGGGCCCAGCAGGCGTCTTGCCTCTTCATCCAAAGCCATTGGCTGCTTCTCTCAGCTGCCTCTGACACAGCTTTGATGGCTAGGCGCTGGCTCTAGCCTCTTCCACTGACTTCTACCAGGGTAAGGTAAACTTGATGATGAAGACCTTCCTGAGAGAAGGGGACCAGCGTACCACATCAGGCCTTAGTGTGGTGGTTGCAATCTCTGGAGGAAATACAAGTTGCCGGCCAACATCAACCAGCATCTTCCAGTCGCAGGCTAAGCGAAGCTGGCCTTGCTCCACTGGTGTGGGGCTGCTCTTGGTTACCTTAGCCCCCTCATGGACGGAGATAGTTGTTGTTTGCAGGTGGTTGGATGCTGATTGTGGTACGGAGTTGGTGGCAGCTCATTTGTTTTCTAGGGAGGAGGCAAGGCTCTTTAGGACTTGGTTGTGACGCCAGGTGTAACGTCCCTGGGTGAGGCTGATTTTACACCCTAAGAGTATGTGCTTGAGGGAGGCCGGCCTGGAGCAGAGGGCACATCCTGGTTCTTCAC
Organism: Zeus faber; assembly: GCF_960531495.2. NCBI lineage: Eukaryota > Metazoa > Chordata > Actinopteri > Zeiformes > Zeidae > Zeus > Zeus faber. Next base: position 37,491,467 of record NC_137189.1, read on the forward strand.
GCAACCACTGATGAAGATTAACTGGTGTTGGAAGGACGTAGCTCTGATGATAAGCTAAGCCGCCTCGCTTCCATGCTCCACAAGTCCTTCCAGCTGATCTTCCTCCTCTCAACACAGTCCCACCATGTCTGTTGTCCCTGTTTAGTAAGAGAGACCGCTTTGGCCCACCTTGCAGCTTCCTCCTGGTGGCATAATTCCTCCCCCACCATCTTCCTCCGTTATGGAGCTGTGGCTCTGTTCCAAGCTGGGTGGTGACCCAAGGCCACCTCTTCCTTGCTGAACATGCCCACAATGTCTGCATATCTGAGAGCTGTTGCTGCCTCCTCAACTGCTCTGGCTGGTCTCCATTTGCATCCTGCTGCCAAGGTAAGTGCGCTGTTGCTGACCACTGCATCTTCAGATTCATTCAGTGTCATCTGAAGTCTTACTTTAGCGCACTTGAACTCCTCCGTGAGACTAGTGAGAGGCAGTTTGAGGACACAATATTCGTAGGGGCCTATAGTGGAAAGGCACCGTGGGACTCCAAGCCAGTCCTTGATGTAGCCTGTGACTCCTCTTTCCAGCTTCTCCACAGTTGAGATTGGGAACTCATAAACTGTGAGGGGCCACAGCACCCGGGGTAGGAGGGCAAACTGCAAGCACCAGGTCTTTTATCTTCCAAGAAGTTGAGTGTTGTTGATGGCCCTTAGCCCATTACTAATCTCCTTCTGCAGTTGCTTTACCTGGTCTTTGTCTTTCAGGCTTGCATCATACCATCTCCCATGGCTTTTGACAGTCTGCTCTGATAATGTCCCGCCATGATGCCAACTTCCAGGCATTGCCAGAGGTGGTGAACTCAGAGGTGGTAAAGTAGAACTGCAGATCCTGGATATAGGATCTAACCAGGGCCGTGATGGTGTGCGGGATATGGAAGAAGCTGAAGGCAGCCCAGAGGAGTTCGTGGGGCACTGGCCCAAAGGCATTGGCGAGGTCTAGAAACACTACGTCAAGGTCCCTTTTCTCTACCTTTGCCAATTGGATCTAGTGCCAGATCATGCTGGAATGGTCTAAGCACCAAAAGAACCCTGATATTCCTGCGTTCAGTACAGATGTATCGATGTACTTATTCGTTCGCAGGTATTTGGACATCCTCTGAGCTATGACCCTGAAGAAGACTTTACCCTCTACATTCAGCAGGGAGATTGGTCGAAATTGGCAGATTCACTGCCTCCTTCTCCTTTGGGATCAGGACCCCTCCTGCTCCACGCCACACTTTGGGTATACTCCTCCTCTGCCATGCTGTTCTCATGAGCCTCCAGAGAAACCTTAGGACATCTGGTGTGTTCTTATACACCTTGTATGGAACTCCATTTGGCCCTGGGGCCATTCTTGCCCGTCGGACTGCATCTTCCACCTTTTTCCAAGTCGGAGGGCCAGTCTCGATCTGATGTTCTGGTGGATCAATTTATGGAATGTCAGGTGGAATGGTTAGCTGTTCGTGCCGCCTTCGGTCATAGAGTGTTTTCCTCAAGTGATCCTCCAGGTCTTTCTTTGTTTTCAGAGCTTTATATTTTTCCCTTGTGAAGACAGTTTTTAGGAACTTGAAGGGGTCTTTTTAGAACCATGCTCTCATTTGTTCTTTCTTCCTTTTGCGTGTCCGTATCAGCTTGAAGCGCGTTGATACCAGAGGCTTTGTTCCACTGTTTCCTAAGTTGTCTCCTTTCTTGGAGCCTTTTTCCCGCCTTTCCCTTCTTGTACTCCAAAGCATTCTGCACCGTATTGGTGAATGATGTCCCCCATTCTCTCCAACTTCTTCTCCACTGTGCCTTTAAGTTGCTCCAGGATCAAGGTCAAGTCGGTGTTGACTGTTTCCTACAGTTTCTTGTCGCCAGAACCAGGCCATTTCACATGCAGTCTGTGCCCCGGGTAGTATCCTCTCCACTGCAGGCCTGGGTGCTTGGGTGGGATTCACTGCTATTGCCATCTCCATGCTTGAAGTTACTTCCTCAGTGACAGTGGTACTGATGCACTGCAAGCTATGGTTTGCGTCCAGTTGCTGTGCTTCATTCGACTGATTTGACCCCTTTCGCAGAAAGTAGTCAATGCGAGGCCTCTGTCTCTCTTCTCTCAAACACCCTTTCTTTCCCTGGTGAATCCTCAGTCCCAAATATGATGTAACTTTCCTCCACCCACAAGCACATATCTGCAGTTTGTGGCCCGTTGCTGCAGATGTTGCTACGACAATTGCTGTGGTGCTCTCTTGATCTGTGCTCTTGTTTCTCGTATTCGTTTCCAGTCCAGAGTCTGTTACCATAATGTCAGTCGATGAGTCTTCTTCCGCCCCAACTCTCGTAGACTCTGGGGATATTATTTTTTGTCGTCTATTCGTAGAAATAGCGGGTGTTTCCAACATGCTATAGAGCCTGGGAAACTACAGACATGGAGATATATTTTCTGTATCATATAATAAAAAAAGAGGTGTTTCTGTAATGATCAATAAAGGTATCCCATATCAGAATAACACCACAATATCAGACACAGAAGGGCGATACACAATGATTAATGGAATTTTAGGAAACATCAAATTAACTGTTGCTAATAACTATGGCCCCAATAAGGATGACCCAAATTCCTTTCCCAATTTGATTTCAAAGCTCTCAGTATTCTCTGCCTCAAATATTGTACTGGGAGGGGACTTCAATACAGTACTTGATCCAAGTTTAGACTATTCACAATCCAGAGATAATTACTAAGATAATTAAGTCCTGGCGTTCATCTGACATTATAAAACAAAATATGAGTGATCTTGCTCTTAACGATTGCTGGTGATCAAATAATCTACATAATTGAGAATACACATATTACTCACCGTCCCACAAAAGCTTCTCTAGGTCTGCGCTAAAGAGCTTTTTTTTTGACAAGTAATTCAGTAATGTCAAAAATCACTTATCCTGATATCCACCCAATTGTAATCTCTGATCACGGGCCGATTAGTTTCAGCCTCATAAATGAAACCAACCTGAACCCTCCCTGCAGGTGATGGTTTAACACCTCAATTCTGATAAATACCAGATTTTCTGTTCCAGAGAATGGACATCCTTCATTGAGCTAAATGACTCTACAGAAATATCACCATCCTTACTCTGGGAAATGGCAAAGGCAGTTCTGAGAGGTGGTATTATTTCATTTTCCACTCACAAAAATAGAAAGGACAAGAATGCCCAAAAAACTCAGGAACAACTATTAGAAGACTTGCAATCCCAACAAGGCCACTCACCCACTGAGCAAATCCAAAATGAGATCGATTAAATCTGCCCTGGATAATATCATCCATCAAAAGACACAATTCCTCATACAACGAACAAGAGTGAATTATCTGGAATTCAATAACAAATCAGGTACATTTTTTGCCAATCAATTGAAACATGATGGAGAAAAAACTCTTTGAACAACCATATAAAATCCACAGGGTAGGATAACACACACACACACACACACCGCAAGACAACAACAAAATATTCAGTCTTTTATAATTATCTTTATCACTCAGATAATGAATCAAATATATCAAACATTACCTCATTCCTCAATGATATCGACCTCTCTAAACCCTTCACAGAGCAGGCCACCATACTAGATCAACCACTTACTCTCGTGGTTGATCAGTGGAATTAGATAAACACTTCTGGCAACTTACAGTATATCCCCATTTTTCATCAGAATGGTTACAGAAATTAAGTCAACATCCACCATGCCTCCGCACATTAAATACTGCTCTCATTTCGGTTTTGTTCAAACCCAATAAGGACCCAATGCTCACCTCCAGTTATTGACCCATAGGCATAATTAATTGTGATTTAAAGGTCATTAGTATAACACCAACCAACAGAATTGAAAAAGTAGTTCCATTTATAATTCACCCAGACCAAACAGGCTTTGTCAAGGGCAGACACTCATCCAGCAATATGCGCCGTTTATTCAATTTGAATAATTTGCTTCTTTAGATGCTGAAAAAGCATTTGACAGAGTTGTTTGGACATATCTCTCAACCATCAACAAATTTGGCTTTGGAGACTCACTCATTTAATAGATGAATTCTGTGCAACCATCTGCCCCTGTCATCACCAATGGTTACACCTCACAGCACTTCACTCTACAATGTGGCACAAGACAAGGATGTCCACTCTGCCCTTTACTATTCGCCATCTTTATTGAACCCCTCATGGTGGCCATCCGTCAAAACAGTAATATCATTGGCATACAAACAGAAAACTCAGACTCAAACTCTTTTGTTCACAAAATCAGTTTATATGCAGACAATATTTTGTTGTATTTATGGAACCCACTATCATCCACACCGGAAGTGTTCAATCTTATATCTACATTTTCAGCCATCTCAGACTATTCAATAAACTGGACTAAAACCACGGTCCTACGACTAAGTGGGGAAGACTGGAATTCTGTAACCCAGAAACTTCCCTTAACCATCACAATGGGCAATATTGGATACCTTGGTATTGTTATGTCCACCAATCTGTCAGATTAGTTTACCCTTGACTTTACTCCATTGCTCGAATCCATTGAAGAAGACCATACTCGATGGAATAACCTATCCATCTCATAAATTGGCAGGATAGCAGCAGTGAAAATGAATATACTGCCAAAAATAAACAATATATATTCAATGACCCCAGTCAAACCAACACTAAATTTGTTAAATACTCTAGACTAAATAATCAATAAATTATATTCGAAACACAAGAAAATGAGAATTAAACTAGAAACACTAAAGAAAAAGAAAGACTGCTGAGACCTAGCAGCTCCAAACTTCAGATACTAGTATTATGCAATCCATCTTCAATTTTAAGTTAAATGGTTACAACCAGAGCAACAATTGGACCATGGATGGTGAGACATTGAACAAACAGAATGTCAGGAGTTATCAATATCATATGTCCCATTCCTTGCTAAATCAGTAAGGAAACAAGCTTTGACACACCGCTGGAGCCATCCGACCGACAGACAACTACTCCCTCCCCCCCTCTCCCAGGTGGGAAAGAAAGTCAGCCACCATGCCCTCCCAGCCTATGGATTACCTTGAATTTAAAGGGCTAAGAGCCAGCTACTTCTTGGTCACACTCACCGTGTGACCAAGAAGGGTCCTTGCTACCTGGCGAGTAATTTAAAGCTGGATGTTGAGAGTCAAACCAGCACCCTCTTCTCCCAGTGAAAACTGTCTCAGGCGCGCCCCTCTGTCATACAGCTGCCGCCGCCGTTCCTGGGACTGGATAAGATTCTCGCGTGATAGGTGACCCAGCATGTGGAGTTTTGCTCGCAGGTACAGAACGTACTGAATTTCAATCTTACCGCTGCAAGGCCCTTCCTCCCAGTTTTCTTTAATAAGGTCCCGCACCCCATGGGGTCTCCTTCCAAAGAGGAGTTCAAATAGAGAGAATCCTGTAGAGGCCAGGAGACCCTCCCGTAGAGCAAACAACAGAGGGTCCAACAATTCATCCCAATTACAGCTATCATCGTGCACAAACTTACGAACCATGTTCTTCAGCATGTAAGTGAACCGCTCCACTAGGCCGTCGGTCTGGGGGTGGTACACTGTGACGTGTAGTGAGGTTTGGGGTTGGGGAGGCACTGACTCACAAGTCAGATTTACACACATACAGTAGGATGCCAATAGGATAGGATGAGAGAATAGGAGAGAATAGGAGCGAATAGGATGCTGAAAACCATTTTAAAACACCAGTGCCACTGCATATTGCAGTATATCTTACCTTTACTTGTAAATGAAGTCCATTCGCCTTTCCTTCTGGACGAAGATCTCCGTGACTTTGTTGTAAAAGTCCTCTTGTTGTCCTCTGGCTCCTTTGAGTTTTAAAAGTCTCTCTGCCTCAATTGAGATAGCTGCCAGTGAAGAAAGCCGTCCTTGGTCAGTCCGATTTCGACTGTATGTTTTGATCCTTTTCAATGCAGAAAACGACCTTTCCATAGACGCCATTGTTGCAGGTATAGTGAGCACAAGCTGACTTCTTGCTTTGACTGAAAGTCCAGCTTTGAAAAATGTCTTAGTTTAGAAATCAAATCCTCCATTTTCAGGGCGAGAAATGCCAGCTTGTTGCTAAGCTCTACAGCATCGCACAGCACACTTCTTGTGTTTACTTTTTGCACACGGGTTAGAGTTGACCGTGACCTGGCTGGTGGCAGGCTATCAGGCTGCTCACTATCGCTGCCTTCCTTGAGGCAGAGGTACTGCCTGCCTCAAGGCAAGCATTTTCCCTGTGGATTGATGTCATATCAATAAGATGTAAATATTACACACATACGTGAAATACATTACTGAACACCATGGAAGAGAAGACGTATACTTTTATTACATAAAAGTGTCCTCAACCATCATATTGGAAACATACACAGAAATGGGAACAAGCACGCGCCATTTGCACGCGCTCAATCCAGTTTGTGAGTGATTGCTCAATCTGGAGGGAGGCTCGGCTGTCCATGCCTCACCTCTCGTCTCCGAAGGAGACTCCGTTTATTTAAGCAGGAAATACAGAATTTTCTGCGATTTTTACTATAAAAATGGTCAAAATATATTAAGAACCACACCAAAATCATAGTCCAGAGGACAAATATTAATACTTGTGTTATTTTATTATTTTGTTTCTTTTTCCTCTCATGATGACAGGGGAGGCACAGCCTCACCTGCCTCCCCTGACTGCACGTCACTGGTGGTACACGCTGCTCCATATTGAGCGGAAGCCCAATAGCTCATCCCCAAGTGTGCCTGACATAAAGGATGTGCCTCGGTCATTCAGGATTTCTTTTGGAATCAACAAAAAGCGAAAGCCACATGCACTGTGGTTTAACGGCCCAATGAAATCCATGCCCAGCCTTTCAAATGGGTTTCTCCACCAAGGATACTGTGGACTGTTAAACTTTTTGTATGCTAATTGTCCTTACAGCAACACACACACACGCACACACCAATCCTTACCAAGACACATTCCTTGCAGGGCCCCTGCTGGCCATTTGGGTGCCCTCAGCATGCTTTGGGGTGCCCCCCACCCCATCAAAGAAAAAAAAAAAAAAACACAAAATATAAGCAAAAATATTGAATCTTCCGTAAACCGAATAAATATATTTTTATTATCAATTTTACAAATAAGAAACCCAGAACTATACAATAACAGTATATATCAGAAACAGAAGAGCAAACACACACACACACACACACACACACACACACACACACACACACACACACGTGGAATTGTAATCTTCTTCAATAAATTAAACCAAAAAATTTTCTTTTCATTATCAATGTTTCCATTATTGTTAAAATAAATATTAATAAACAATAACAAAAACAGAACTGTGCAATTCATCACACATAACATAAAGATCACTGAAGGGCTCGTCTGTAGCCTTTTAGCGTTCCTGACCCTCTTCTCTTTAAGCTCTGGTTCTATGTTTAGGGCATCACCGTGGTCCTTGGGAGTTGACAGAGCCTCAGTAAACACAGTGTCGGTATTTAAAAGGGTTTATTAGGGGGATTTTGGTACTCTCAATGAGACTGACAGCAATGTCTATCTGTATTCAGACCTGCTCGACCAACCCAGTCGCACCCTTGGCTGACTGACACCCTCCAGACAACGCGCACTGACCTCAGAGCAGCCGAGAGGAAATGGCACAAATCCAAAACAATTGAGGATCTTGCAAGCTACCAGACACTGCTGTCCTCCTTCGCTTCCAGCATCACTGCTGCCAAGAAGGCCTTCTTCAACGATAGGATCAACGGTGCCACAGACACACGTAAGTTATTCGCCACCTTCAAGTCTCTGCTTTACCCTCCACCACCTCCCCCAGCTACTAACCTCACTGCTGACTGCCTTGCCTCCTTTTTTACAAACAAAGTGGCAGCCATCAGCAGCCAATTCACTAAACAACTTACTCACAACCTGTCTTCTCCAGCCCAAGGCTCATCGTTCCCTGGTTTCACCCCCCTCGTTGAAAGTGAGGTATCTAAACTACTAACATGTAGCCGTCCTACTACCTGTCCGCTAGATCCGATCCCATCTAACCTCCTTCAAGCCATATCACCGACTATCACCCCGGCAATCACACATGTGATTAATTCTTCCCTAACTTCCGGCACTTTCCCTTCCGCTTTCAAAGCGGCTCGGGTCGCACCACTGCTCAAAAAACCCTCACTCGATCCCAATCAAGTAGGAAACTATCGGCCGGTCTCTCTCCTCCCATTCCTTTCCAAAACCTTAGAGAGGGCGGTCTCTAGACAGGTTACAGAGTACCTGTCTAGAAACAACCTTCTTGATACACTTCAATCTGGCTTCAAAAGTGGTCACTCCACCGAAACAGCCCTGTTGTCTGTGACAGAGGCCTTAAAAACTGCTAGAGCTGCTGCCAAATCCTCGGTTCTCATTCTGCTAGACTTATCAGCTGCTTTTGACACTGTCAATCATTGCATACTCCTGTCCATACTCTCAAGCATGGGCATAACGGGCAGTGCACTTTCCTGGTTCGAATCTTACCTTACTGGGCGCTCGTTCAGTGTGACATGGCGAGGCCAGCTGTCTGTGCCTCACAACCTCAACACAGGGGTGCCCCAAGGCTCGGTGCTAGGACCCCTCCTCTTTGCCATATACACCACCTCACTGGGCCCGATCATCCGCTCACATGGCTTTTCATATCACTGCTATGCGGATGATACTCTATCTGTCCTTTCCGCCCGACGACCCTACTGTCTCGACGCGGATCTCGGATTGTCTCGCTGATATATCCACATGGATGAAGGATTATCATCTTCAACTAAATCTGGCGAAAACGGAACTGCTGGTCTTCCCGGCCAAACAAGGTATTTATCACAACATTGATATTAAAATCGACTCTCTATCTCTTGTTCCTACCAAGGCTGCAAGGAATCTTGGTGTCATTATTGATGACCAACTGACATTCTCGGACCATGTTTCCGCCGTCTCCCGGTCCTGCCGCTTCGCACTACTGAACATCCGAAAGGTCAGGCCGTACCTGACCCAATATGCCACTCAACTGCTGGTACAAACCTTGGTGATGTCCCGTCTCGACTACTGCAACGCCCTCTTGCCGGCCTGTGCGGTGAAGCCACTACAGATGATACAGAATGCGGCGGCGCGATTGGTGTTCAACCAGCCAAAGAGGGCACATGTCACTCCGCTGCTCATCGAGCTCCACTGGTTACCTGTAGCCGCCCGCATCAAGTTCAAGTCTCTTATGCTGGCCTACAGAGTGATTGCTGGGAATGCTCCCACCTAATTAAATGCTCTTGTAAGAGCACATGTTGCCCCCCGGATGCTGCGCTCGTCAAATGAGCGTCGCCTGGCTCTGCCGGCCATACAGCCACGGCAATCCAGGCTATTCTCATTTGTAGTTCCACGTTGGTGGAACGAGCTGCCAAAAATGACCAGAGCGGGGACCTCCCTCTCTGTCTTTAAGAAGCACTTGAAGACCCAGCTCTTCAGTGAGTACCTCCTGTCCTAACCTACAACTACTTAGCACCACCTTGCAGTATTTATTGTTACACGAATGTTGTTGTAACACTAATCTCTGTCGCAATGTAGCTTGAATGTCATTCTCCCTTGTAAGTCGCTTTGGATAAAAGCGTCTGCTAAATGACTAAATGTAAATGTAAATGATGTATTCAAGTAGACTGAAGCAGCTTGTTCACCTGGTTTGTGATGGTAAGCATGTCACACCATACAACAGAGCAAAATATCAATCCTAATGAGGCCACTTCTTCTGCAAGGGCTTGAACCTCTACTTTGGCAACTGGATGACTCACAGCTTGCCTAGCCTCCATGAGAGCTCTGATGTATTTTACATTGTTTCAGATGGCTGTTCAACTCTGAAGTCTGCTCTCCCGTTTGACATCACTCCAAGATTTCAGTGTCAGGCTTACATGCTTGGCCAAGATGGCCCATCAGTGTATGACTCCTGAAAAAAAGTGAAGAGCTTTTTTAATTTTTTGAATAGCCAACAGCATCCCTTGATGTCTTGGAGACATTAGCTTTTACAAGATTCATTGTATGTGCTCCACAAGGAACAAACAATGCTGTTGAATTTAGCTTTAGCAGGCTGCATGGATACCTCGCTTTTTTCCTTTCAGATTAGCTCACTTGTAATAGGCCTTTCCTCTACAATTTTCAAAGACACTGCCGAGTTCCTTCAACTTGTCAAGAATGACACTGGACAGGTTGAAACCATTTCTTTCCACCACATACACAAACCCAAGGAAGTATTCCTTGACATCTGGTCTTGGCTCCAAACAGACAATGCGCACAATGATTTACATCTGCGCTTTATGGCTTACATCTGCGGTACAGTCCAGAATGATTGAGTAATATTTTGCCTATTCTGTACTGTTTTAGTGGAAATTATCTGTGTCAGTTCCTTTTGCATCTGCTGCCCAAAATAGTGTGTCCGGGTATTTTCGTCCTTTATTTTGGCCAGGTGATTTTTCATAACTCAAACTTGGCCAGGACTTCAACTTCCGACAAGACGTTCCCATTGTCTCGCTAATAGAGACACTGAGAAGAGCTCCTAAAAGACACATGTCTTGAGGCAAGAGAGACAGTAATGGTGATTAAGCATTTGAGGACCACCACCTTTTCTTTTCTGCCTTGAGTAATGTCTACTCCTGGTGGTCTATTGACATGTTCTAGGTTAGCCCTGTCCAGTTCCCTCCAACTGAACGTGCATTTTGTATGGTCTGGGCTACTTTCGTAGTTCTATATTCTTGTTTTTGTTTGCCCAATCACTGTGGCACTCTGCAGTTAGCTTCATAGCCTTGGAACAGAAGAGCTTACAAGCAAACCAAAACACAGCATTGTTCTGCAGTACACAAGCCAAATTCTTGTGATCTTCTCTCCATTTGAATGAGTTCTATATGAGACTGCTATAAAAATGCCCTTAGATCTGATTCCGTTGGATTTTTTTATCTGATGTGACTTCAAACGGACCTGTGCCCAATTCCTATGCAATCATTGTCTAAAATATGAGCGGGCCAAAAAGCAGAATCAACTTGGCACATTGGTCTCTATAGCATCACTAGCTGATGGCCTCTGAATGTCGATAAGTGCTGAAGCTGCTGTGGCTTCAGAACGGCTCATTGTGTCATGTATACCAGAACTGCTGGTTGATAGTTGTTGGTCCACCCTGAGTACTGTTCCTGAGTCTTCAGACCTGCTTGTTTATCTTGTGTAACTGAACCGCTGGTAGATGGTTGATAGTCAGACTCGGTGTCTGCCTCTTGTTCCTGGGTTCCTCCATGAAGGAATTTCAGCATGGACTCTGCATTAATTTTGAAATACAAGTGGAACTAATTAGTTTTAATTTACATACAGAGTAAAATATGTTCTCAAGATACTCAAACTTCAGGAATTAACTGGGCATTAGGGAAGATGTTTTAAAGGTTTGAAAACAAAATCGAACAAATCTTAGTATAAATGCCTTAATCCAACAATTATGTATACCTATTATTATTCAAATTTGATATGATTAGCAAAACTTTATATTTTCATACAAGAAATTAAAACACGATAATAGGCTACAGCTAACGAATATTTTAAGGATCAACATTTTCAAACATATCTGCAAGCAATGCACAAACATTATCCTGTAGTTTCTTCTATTTCCTCTCCTTTGCCCCTGACTCCTGTTGCCTTCTTGGGGCAATTCTTTGTGAATTTTCTTCACAAATGCTTTCGCCTGAATGATGACGTGGCATATTTAACTAGTTCTAGAAAAGCGTCCTACCGGTATGCGGACATCTGCTCGCCTCTTGGTGGGAATTGTTCTTGGCGCATCCCAGCCTCACCTCATCAGGCAATAGACAAAACAAAAAGCCAAAGACACCTCTCTCTCCGCCACCGCTGCTGTGGACCACTTACTTCGGTGCTCAATCACCCTCTCAGAAAAAAGATTCCCTTTCAAGGCAAAGGAAATGGAGCAGACAGGAGACGTCAGAAGATACAACACCAATCCCCCTACCTCCCACCACCGCCGCCACCACCCCCATCCACCACCGCCACCTCCACCTGCCGAGTAAAGACTGCGGGGGAAATCATCCTGGAAGATGGTTGGGAAGCACAGTAATTGATGCACTCCTCCCTTTTGGCTAGGACAAGATCTGATGGACACCGATTAATTAAGGATGCCCTTTTCACGCTATTGACCGTTTCCAGTTTTCCTGGGCCTTGTTTCAATGCAAGCATCTTTTGTTACACAGAGGGACAATTGATTTGTCATCTAGGTTTTAAACAGAGAGACAGAACCAAAGCAAAGACACAAACAAAACATGTCGCTGTTCTCAAATAATAGTGTAGGAATTTGAGTGCTAGTTCCTGAATGTGCACAATCAGTTTGCGAGAAGGGAGAAGGCCACTCTAGACTTTACTTTCTCGGTCTGATTGAGCAATTTTCAATGCTACTGTTGAATCCACTGTCTAATGAGTTTAAGAATTTTCTGCCTGTCCCACTATTCTCCAGATTTGGAGAAACATTCTCAGAACAAGCGATCGGAAATTCTGGGAGCTCAAAATGCTTTGAGTCACAGTCTGAACCAAAGGTAAACAGGGTGACGACTTACAGAACTGGAACTCAATTCCTACTGCCCACACTGACTGGGAGGCCATGTTGCTAAGCCTTGAAGCGGTCTCGGCAGTCGTTAGCATGTTCTCTCTACGATCGACTCATCATCCGGTGGAAAAAGATGAATTAACAAGATTGGGATTTGGATTTGTAGGTGTTGATGTCACGTCCTTAAATGCTCAAAGCCATGTTTGTGATTGTTTTTTTGCTGGCATTACAAAAATTGCATTACTTTGACAACTCTACTGCCTGAAAGACTTGTTGGGATTTGGTTGGGTTACTTACTCTCGAGAACCTCAGCCTTCAGTTGATGTGCGCATTGGTCAATATGCAAAGCCATTGGGTACATTCATTATTGGTACTCAAACACGGATTATTGAGGAATTTAGACCATAGCCATGGTGAGGTCTGCAAGGGACTCACCAGTCTGGCTTCACAACTCGTGACAGCCAGGCCAAGGTCTCGTTCGAGCCTGTTGTATGAATAAAAATGTTTTGAAAAGGTGATGATGTATTTTCTGACTGGCTAAAAGCTGACAAGGTGGCAGTAGGAGGGGAAGTGAAGAAAGCTGAGTGCTCTTGTGAGGCTGTCTGTGCAGTAAATGTGATGTGAAAGGCTTTTGGGAGTAGTGAGTTCTTTATTCAGAGGCAGGGTTTTATTTGAAAAAAATCTCAACACAAAATGCATGTTGTCTATTGAAAAGGACACTTTTATCCCACTGACAAATCATTGCGAACTGCTTTTAGTATAATGAAATATATGGAACAGGGCCACCTAGCTGTCATTCGCATACAACATTTTGGGGGGCTAACAGTGGTGGAACAAAATATCTGTACAAAATATTATTATACACTGGAAGTCCAGTTTAGTCAAAAAACTTGACAACCTCGTTCCAACGCTCAAGGAGAATACTTCAGGCAATAAAGTATAGAAGTATAAGGTTAGTTGGTTTAAATAAAGTCAAGTCTTATATGTTCAACATCATGAATTATCTTTTGAATGTGAAGACACATTCTGTACTTTGTGCACTAACTTCCATTGGTTAGGCGTTAATGGTCCAGTTTTAGGTATAAAGTGCTAATGATCCAGTTTTGGTCACCTAAATTTTCCACCCCTGGGCACCAATGACCCCAGTGAACTGATTTCTTACAATTTTACAAATGTCTCCTCCTGATGAGAACATCGGCACAGTGGCCAGGTGTTGCATCGCAGATGGCCGTGATTTACCTCCACGGTTAGGAGAGGTGACTGCCGAAAAGATGGAAGCACTCTCCGGTCTGGACACCCTATAGATCCCTTGAGACATTTTCCTATGAGCCCATCCTTCATTTCTACAGCCAGGAGGAAGAGAAGGAGGATAATTGCTCTGCTCTCCTGACTCGACTGCATCAAATTGCTTTGAGAAATGGGGGTAGACAGCAGAGACGGATGCTCACAGGTTGGACAATTCTAAACAGGTAAACTTTGTAGCTTATGCCATTAAGTAAAACTTGAGATGGAAAAGGTATCCTTTGCCCTCAAAAAGGTCATTGCAACGCTTTATGTAATAAGCTTCTACACGGTAACCGAGGGTACCTGTCCCCATTGTAACCACATTTTAATAACATGATAACATGTATTATGTATATATATATATATATATAAATACTGTATGCATATATACTGTACATATATATAAATATATATTATTACAAATTACATTTAATAAAAACAATGTTATTATTATTAGAGTGTTCCAGTTCAAACTGTGAGGATTTTTTATCTCAATTTAATTGGTAGTACGTGTATTTGGTATTGTATTGGCCACTCTTTGGTAGAATATTTTTTTAATGGATTTCCAAAGTCACTTTCATTTTACTTAAACCAGAAAACATTGACTTGAAAATCCACAAGTAGCTACAGGTGGGGAGGATGGACAGGGTTTACATTAGAGTGATAGATCATTTTTTAGGCTGTTAAAAAATGGGGAACAGGAGATCGGACACAATGCGTGGATCAGCATATACACCGATCAGCCACAACATTTAAATCACCACTAATAACCACTAACATTGCATAGACCCCCCTCATGCTGCCAAAAAAGTTCCGACTCGTCGAGGCATGGACTCCACAAGACCTCTGATGGTGTCCTGTGGTATCTGGCAACAAGGAAGCATATAAGCACATAAGCAGCACACCTTATAATGGTAGGGTCACACCTCCAGCGACAGAGCTGATTCATGAAGCAGAGCAGCTCTCGTCTCCTAGCCATACGGTCACACCACCAGCGACCGGGCTTCTGTGCCCCTGGCTTTTGTTGGCGTCTCGGCTCAGAATCGACTGGCTTTTGTGTGTGCGCCAAACATTTCAAACCTCTCTCCTTTTCCATATTTCATATACATTGCATAGAAAGATGGTGCCGTGTCTACTTATTGTTTTAATTAAAATGGTGTAGCTTGTTTACTTGGCTAAATAAATGGACCTTGAAAAAAAATTCTGTAAATAATCTTGCCATCCGTCCCTTAAAAATATAGAATTATCCATGTTGAAGAAACATAAAATGACGTGTTCCTTATTTTATTGATAGTTTAAGTGACATTTTTCAGTTAAAATATTAGGAAGAATGCAGTGGCCCCACCGTATATTTTCCCATGATCAGTGCCATTGAGGGCGTATCTTACTTCTTACTGGCTGTCGCCCGGCGTTCTGTGTTGCTCATTCGCATAAAGGTGAAACTTGCTCAACTTTCCTTGTGGCCGTGAAGCCGTCAGCTCGGCACTGGTCATCGCTCTGCCACTGCAGCTGGATGAAGCCAAGCTCTGTTTAAAATGCATTGCAGCCTGTCACTTTGCAGCGCACCGTCGCCGGGGTTTGACCGTACCATTAGTACTCTAAGTTGCGAGTTGGGGCCTCCATGGATCGGGCTTGTTGTTCCAGCACTTCCCACTAATGCTCGATCGGATTATACCCTAAGCCCAGCCATCCGGACACTCTCGCGGCCATTGTAGGCGGTTGGTGGACCGGGGTCAGCATGGGGACTCTGAGCGGTCTCCGGTCAAGCCACAGGCCCATATGCAAAGAGCTGCGATGCACCGTGTGTTCTGATACCTTTCTATCATAGCAGCATCCACTTTTTCAGCAATTGGTGCGCCAGAAGCTCTAATGGGGGATCGGACCAGACAGGCCTGCCTTCACTCCCCACGTGCATCAATAAGCCCATGGGCGCCCATGACCTGCTGCCGGTTCACCGGTTGTCTTTCCCTGGACCACTTTTGGTAGGTACTAACCACTGCATACCAGGAACACAAACCAAGACCTGCCGTTTTTTAAATACTCTGACCCAGTCGTCTAGCAATCACAATTTGGTCCTTGTCAAAGTCCCTCTGATCCTTACGCTTCTCCATTTTTCGTGCTTCCAACACATCAACTTCAAGAACTGACTTGCTGCCTACCATATCCCAGCCCATGTCAGTGGCCATTGGAACGAGATGAGCAATGTTGTTCACCTCACCTGTCTGTGGTTGTCATGTTATGGCTGATATATGGTGTACATTGTAATACAGCAGCGGAGGGAATTAGCGACATGAATGACATTGCGAATATTTAAAATAAATGGCTTTCGGCATGCACTGCTGGTTTGAGTTTACAATACATATGAAAAATATGCAGAACATTATCCACACAAAAAACATTTAGGAGTAACCTACGTGTGAGCAATTTTAACAATAATAATACTATAGTCGGCAGATGTTACCCAATGAAGAACCAGTCTTCAGACACCATTGAATAGACGGGCTACAGTAAATGGGCAGTACAGGAGAACTCAATTTATCCAAACGACTAGATCAAGTCAGAATTCCACATTCATTTTACCTATTGAATTACCTATGAAAACAGCCAGTTCACCCAAATTATTAAGATCTTACTTTAAACCAGGGGTGCCCAATACGTCGATCGCAATCGACCAGTAGATCGCAAAGGTTGTGCGAGTAGATTGTGCACCATTCATTTCTTTTTTTTTTTAACCGATTTGACCAGCATGTTGAATGAGCTTAATTTACAGCTGCAAGGAAAAGACAAAACCGTGGTCAATTCAGTTAATGCTTTCAAACTAAAGATGCAACTTCTGTCCTCAAAGCTGCAGCGCCATGATTCGGGGAACTTTCAAAACCTCGCATCACAGCTGGAGACCCAAGGCAAGGCATGTACGCAACTTGACAATTGTCTGTCAGACTTTTACAAACGGTTTCAAGACTTTGCTCTACTCTAGCCAATCGCTACATTAATGTGCTACCCATTTAGGAAGAGATGTTGAGGTTGATTTTCTCATTCATCAAAAATTGCAGCACTGTTCCACCTGAACTGGTCTGCAGTGGAGGATGAGATGTTGACACTACAGGCTGACAATGAGCTGGAGTCCAGGGCTCATGGACAGTTTTGGAACTTACTTACAGAGGAAAAGTACCCAAACATGAGGAAATGTGCTCCCTTCTTGACTGCATTATTTGTCTCTACTTATTTATGCGAGTCAGCCTTTACCACATACAGATTATTAAATCTAAATACCATTCCACCATGACGGATGATCATTTGGAAGCCTGCCTGAGGCTGGCAACCAGAAGCTACTGTCCGGACTATGCAACCCTGGCTGACTCCATTCAGTGCAAGTCATCAGAGTAAGGTAGTGACCATAAATGTTTTTAATTGTATTGTGCTGTAAGGGTTCATGCAGGGATGCAAGGTACACCAACATATATTGAATATATAAAGTATACTCAGAATATATATAAATATATATATATGGCATTTTTTAATGCAGGTAGATCATTTTGGCCAGGTCATTTTAAAAGTAGCTCGCAATCCAAAAAAGTGTGGGCACCTCTGCATTAAACCATCAAAAACAGTGAAATAAATAATCCTCAGTTTTAACTGAAATACCTTAATAATAATAATATGAATAATAATATTATTATGAAAAAAATATATAATAAAAAACAAATAACAATAATAATAATAATAAAAATAATAATAATAATCATAATCATAATCATAATCATTATTATAATCATAATAAATATAGCTTCAGGCAGCAACACACAGGGTCCATTATCGACACAAATTACACATTTTCGAGGTTCCATGGAATGTAGGATCAGTTTGTGCTGTCACTCCACTTTACATCAGCATTACATCTAAAACAAGTACAATTTTCGGAGTTTCCCATGAACGCAGCATCGACTCACATTATGACCCGGGAACGTAAGCTTTCCGAGTCCCTGTGACACGCAGAATTACTACTACAAGCCAATACACTTGTTGCCTGTTATTACGATATCCTAAAAACTAGAAGGTGGCTGTCTACCACCTGTAGTCCACAGAGTCCTGTCTCACAGTGTCTCTGTGGAAGGAAATAACGCAGTGTGGAAGTTTCAAACAACACAGCTCCATTCAACCAGATTAAACATTGCATGTCCCTCAGACATTTCATCAACTTTTTAAACATTTGGGACGAAAATGAAACGGACACAATTCGGACCCGTTGATCTGGAGCTGCAAAGGAACTCAATGTGTATGTTTTTGACTGTTTTCGACAGTTTGCGTTTCGACAGTTTGCCTGTTACAACTGGCTCAAATACCGCAGGAGGTATACGGCACCGGGTAGGATGGAACAGAATGTATTTATATTTTCAAAAAGGGCAAAAGAATAAAATATCAAACGAAACAATGTCAAGCAATTATTAAGACAATACACAATACACACAACACACACACTCGCAGTGTGTAACCACCATAGAGCTCGCGGGGGTCCACGGGATGTACCCCTAATAATGATATCAAATAATAATCATAATCATTATAAAAAAAGCATTCTTGTCTTCAAATGAATTCAAATTTATATATATATATATATATATATATATATATATATATATATATATATATATATACAGTATACTTAAGTATATATAGTTATTGTTATAAATTAGATGTATTGTGGGTAATATATATCAATATGTATAAATTAATGCAAGCTGTTCTTGAAGAGAAACAAAGTCAATCCATTTTTGAGATCCATGAGCATCATGGATCTCAAAAATGGATTGACTTTGTTTCACTGTAA
Source organism: Zeus faber (assembly GCF_960531495.2). Classification (NCBI taxonomy): domain Eukaryota; kingdom Metazoa; phylum Chordata; class Actinopteri; order Zeiformes; family Zeidae; genus Zeus; species Zeus faber. Next base: position 37,510,200 of record NC_137189.1, read on the forward strand.
TGTAATCGAAGGATTATATACGTACATTAAATACATATACATTGTTGCCTTCTCTTGAATTTAACAGTTTCATGCTTTTCTGTGGGATGATTTATATATATATATATCAAGACCTATTCCACAAAGAAATTCCATTTTCTCTTTAAATACGCACAGACTCAAGTCTCTGTGTATAAAGTATTTATACGTTTTCACGAGACTAAAGCCTCAATTGTGTTCTCTCAGATGGCTATGGTCAGGTGGCTGTGCTTTAATAACATTTGTTTATCCTTTCCTTTCCTTTTGACCGACTGTACATGAGAGTGCCTCAGAGTGACTCATGTGAAATTGGACGACAGGCGAATCTGTGCAGCAGATCCATCGTGGATTCTCCCTATTGTTTTTTTTTGTCCTGTGGTGCGGTCATGCTTTAGATAAGCGGATCAACGGCCCACAGCGTCACGTTCCCCCTCTCAAAAAAATGGCTTTATTCCTCGTAATGCTGCTGTAGTACCTATAAAAAATAATGTGGCATGGTTCTGTCTTGGATAATCACCTTTTTTCTATACATGTGAGAAAACACACACACACACACAAACACACACACATTCATGTTTACCTATCAAAGACGGGGACGTCATGCTGTACAAATTGGATACCACAGGTTCTGAACATTTTTATAACAAAAACAGGCATAGAAAGTTGATTTATTGTTTTTTTTTCTGTTTTTTTTCTTTTGGTTATTATTTGGTGTATTCGATTATTTATTGTTCATTTTTATTTTAATTGTATATATTATTATTATTATTATTATTATTATATTCTATATATTATTGCAAGAAACTTGAAGACCCTGCTTTTTCAGGAACACCTGAATACCTCGTCCTAATCTTAGCTATGACTAACTATTCTTGTTTATGTTGAGGTCGACTAGTTTTAAGTTGTTGTTTTGACATAATGCACCAACGTGAGTACTTATTGCACTAACAAACAACAAAAAAATTATACTGTTTTATACTAATTTCTTACACAACCTTGCACTTGTATCTGGTTGAATTTAGAAACAGGGGATCATGCACTTAAGTTTTATGTCGCACAAATGGTTGATGTCTGCCTTGATTGTTTCTAGCCTCTCATATAAGTCGCTTCGGACAAAAGCATCTTCAAAATTTTTTTTTTATTAATTTCCCATCATATATGTTGATTATTACCAATAGGGGACTTAAACAACCTGGATCCCGTGTACTGAACAAAGAACACAAACACACACACACACACACACACACACACACACATGCTGATCCAGCATTTAATCACACGTAAACATACAAACCCGGACAGGGATGGACGTTTTCCCTTTAGGAGGGAGACATTGGTGATGGATGCTGCCATGTTGGCAGGAGGAGTAATTACGCTCTGTCCCGTGGTTCCCGGTATGGAGGGAGTTGGGGGGGAGGGAGGGGTGTCGGCCATCACTCTCCATTACGCCTCCTTGTTGTGGCAGCCTTCCACTTTGTTTAGCAAATGAAATGTTTTTCCACCTGAGTGAGCTCCCGAGGAATAGTGGGGGAGGAAGGGGGGAGGCGTGGACGCCGGGACATCGTGGGAGTCGGTGGGATGGGGCAAGCACTCTTTTTCCATATATATTCCTGTGTGTGTGTGTGTGTGTGTGTGTGTGTGCGTGTGTGTGTGTGTTTGTGGTGTGCTGGTCTATATGCCGCCATGCCTGTTTTTAACCAGTGATAGTTCAAGCATCTGGGAAAATCCTGATGCATGTTGGTGCCACTTTAAAAATAAGAATAGAAAATAATTTACAGTATTTGGTCAAGTGTGTTGTCTTGTATAAGTAAGCATATAAGTAATTTGTCTTGGTCAGGGTTGGCAAACTGTTGTACAGAAGGACAAGTAGCATTAAAAGACTTAACATTCTGGAAAAAGACAAATATATACATTCACAATAATAATCCATACAGCTGCAGGAAGCAATACAGGGAGTCCATTTGAATCATGTTGAATGTGATGAATTACATACTCAAGATTTTGACGATTTCAAAGATTTTCAATCGTTATGCATGAAACTACACGGATTCAAATTTGTCCTGTTGGACAATATTTAAATTGTTTGGCCATAGTCATCTTTGTCCTGTGAAATGTGTCATAATAGGTGATTTCTGCGACAAAAGGTAAATTATTTGCACATTATTGCAAGCCCACAACAAGTTCTTGAAGTTCTGTAAATTCCTGTCTCCATTTTCAATTTTAGCTTTGATGTACAATATTTTAATCATTTGTTATGACTATATGTGAATATATGTACACCAAGTACATCTGCCGCTGCCTGTATTTCAACTTCAGTAGCCCAAGTTCCAACATATTTGAATTGTGATAATTGTAAATATCTTAAATAATAAATAATAACTTAAATAATAACTGTATTCATTGGTGTTTTCTTTCATGTGTTTAACCACCGTAAGTTTTTCTCTGATTATCTTGGTTGGTGGGCCTGCAATCTATTACTCATGGGACTGATCGTCAGATCAAATAGTCCGATGGAAAAACACTACATTCACACCTGAAAAGGCAGAGGAAGTGATAACGCCGCATTTCTGCCCGCCCCTGTGGGTATACAGTATATTGCGGTGCAACTTCCGCTTCCTTCTCTTTTCTTACTTTGCGTAAGAAGAATCCAGAAAGAGACAATTGTATTTCCATGCCGGCTTCACCTCATGGATCCCACTTGTGTGAGTTGGTGTGAATCACCGGCTTGACAACCATTCGGTGAGGCAGTATATTTATATTCAATTTATTTCATTTCTGTCTCATTTTTTCTCCGGTGAGGAAACAGAGCAATGGCGTCGAGGAGGTTGTATCCGGACTGCAGACACCACAGGTAGAAAGGCAACCGCCATCAGTCCTGCGCCTCAGCTCTCCAGGCCCACCAGTCTCCTTCTCGAGTCACATCCCAAAGGAACTGCAGCGGGGGATATATTTCAAGGCCGAGACAGAGTCGTCAGTCTCGGACGAGTCAGACAAGGAGGGGAACCTGGGTATTACCACCGCAGCAGTACTGGACACAACTGTGTCCATGCTGGATGAGAAGTTCAATGCCCGAGTCCCCCATCAGGAAGCTCTGACCATCCATCTCTTCCGCGAAGTCCATGCGGTGGAGGGTTGAGAGAATCCCTACTCGGCGTGCGCACCAGTGAGGGGGTTTGAGGCCTACCGTCGCCTGGACCAGGCTCAGGAGCTGGGCAACCTGATATTCCTCCCAGTGAAAGGACCCGTCGCTAGCTGGGTTTTCCGAAGTCTAGCCCGTCTGGGCGGATCCCATAGAAGAACTACTGGAGCACAAATTGCTAAAAAGTTAATGCTGCTATGATAGAAAGGTGTCAGAACACACAGTGCATCACAGCTTGCTGTGTATGTGGCTGTGTAGCCACAGTTTTCTTCTACATCGTGTGGATGACTGGGGTTAGGGTCCAATCCGATAGAACATCTGTGGGATGTACTGGAACAACAAGCCTGTCCACAGGGGCCCCACCTCACAACTTCCAGGACTTAAAGGATCTGCTGCTAAAGTCTTTGTGCCAGATACCACAGGACACCTTCAGAGGTCTTGTAGATGCCTCCACGGGTCAGAGCTGTTTTGGCGGCACGAGGGGGTGGTTTTAATGGCGGATCGTGCGTGTGTGTGTGTATACTGTATATATATATACACATACAGAATTTGCACAATGTTTTCTATCAAAACGTGTTATCAGCACACTTATTGAGAAAAGCTTATCAATCGATCTATCTTCTCAACTAAAGTAGTGTACACACTACAAGATAATCAAGCCCATTTTAGTCCGATTCCCGCTTGCTGACGATGGTGAGCAAAGTCCTGATCTTTTGATGGTTCTAAAGATTTTCTTGTCACATTATCCTGGACAAGGGTCCTCTTTCCCATGGTTACGAGCCAAACTGACTGAAATGGAAGAAGTCATGAACACAACAGCAGGAAATGCCAACGCTACAACGCTGTAGTCCATGTTCAGTCCGCCATGTTTGTTCACTCTAAAGTCACGTTTGATTATGCAAGATTTACGGTTTCGAGAGTCAGGAATAATCTCGTCTGGCCACACCTCCATGTCAAATCTCGTGTGGTTTAGTGAGATGAGGACTCGGGTAATTGGTGAATCCAATCCGCTGTGTGTGGTGCTGTTTGGGCAAACCGTTGCCCACCACACATTATAGGAACAAAAATTATCTAAATCTATTCGTCTATCTATTTGTCTACCTACCTCCTGTTACTCCTACCTAACTACCTTCCTTCTACTTACCTACATGTAATTACACAAGTTTTATATGTTGTTGTGGTTTTTTTTTATATTCTTATGGTTGCACTCGTATTTCTCCCTGTTTCAAAACAATTTCTTCATAACTGTTGAAGCCACACATGCTGTTTTTGGGCTTTGGTTGTTGCCTTGATTTATTCTTTCTTTTGGCGTGCTACTTTGTTACATGTCTTTGAGCGTGTTTCATCTTGCGCTTTGTGTGCATGAGTTCATATCCACTTGTTTCAGTAGGAATCAAGCGAGCAGAGAAAATAAAAGCAATGGATCAGTGGCATTGACTCATTTGACACGACACATTGTTATTTACTGAATACTTCTTACTGTTTTTCAAGTTTGCTGAAGAATAGATGTTTTTGTTTTTTATCTCTTATCTCTTTCAGTTCCCTGTCACATTTCTTGTGAAAAAAATGCATCTTTGTCGACAGAGCTCTGAAAAAAATAATTAAATACAGGCCGTATAAATAAAAGGACTTACAAAAAAGCACTGATGCTTAGATCTAGAAGTCAGGCGGGATTTTAGAAAGACAAGATAATACAAGGTCGGTGGTGGAAAGTCTCTGAGAGTTTTACCATAATGTTCTTTCCTTTTCTTTTCATAGAGCAGTTAATCAATTGTCTTGCAGAGTAAACCAAATCCTTCCAATATTCCTAGCGATATTTTAAATCACATGCCAACAAATGCCTTGCAGGTCCAATTGAGGGCCTGGACCTGTTGAATTTAAACATGGTTTTTTTTGTTTATCAAATGGAAGTTTGAAAAATACATTTTATATATCCACGCAAATGTTGCAGAGCTATTTCTGAACAACTCGGCACAAGGGCCATATGCTGCCTGCCAGAGGTGGAAGTAAAAGCTTTGTAAGTAACTTGTTACTGTAATTGAGTAGCTTTTTCGTGTACTTGTAAGATTTTTGAGTATTCTTCAGTAATTCTAAGTCAAAGTCACTAATTTTACTTTTACTTTGGTCTGGTTTAGATGAAGTAAAGGAGTTCGCTACATTTGTACATCCATCCATTACTGAGTAAATAATTTATTTTTGCTTCAAAATGATCGACTGATATTGCGAGCTAGAAAAAAAACTGGACCAGAATTGGACCAGACACCAATCAAATGCGATGCATCAAAACCAGGCCAACCAGATCAAAATGTCATGCATCGCACACAGAGTTTCCGTTCGAACAAATTGGTACCGGTGTTACCTGTTTACGTGTCTGGGAAGATCTGTATTTATTGAGCTTAAAAACAATTGATTGGTAGGCTATATAAAGAATGACATAATCAAGTCATGTAGATTTATCATATTTTCTATGTAATATTCAAAGTAAAATAAGTTCCGTCAGCTTACACCATTTTAAAAACAAAAAGATAAATATTATGAATATTACGACTTGAAATCAAATAATTTCAGTTCGTGAACAAGAAGTAACAAGTGCAACTGCTTTAATTTACATTTTCCTGAAATTTAATTTTGATAAAATCAAAACAAAATAAATTTGGCAAATCGACCCAAATCGAATAAATAATCAAGTCTGTGGTGTCAAATCAGGTGTAAAATGGGTAGGAAGTAACTAAGTAACTTTTATTTTGATTACTTTTTTAAGTGAGCTACTTTTTACTCTAATGTGAGTTTTTTTTTTTACACAATAACTTTTACTTGAGTAAGATATTCCAGTACTTTTTACACCTCTGCTGGCTGCTTGCTGACCTTTTTGCTTCCTGCTTGCTTGCTGCGTTGCTGCGCTCCCTCCTCCTCGCCTGCATCTACCTGTTGAGCTCTAGTCTTCTATCCATTGGGGGGATTTAAGCTCATTACTCCTTTATTGCTAGCTGATTATATGTATGTTTACTGTGCACCTCGCCAGGAGCGACGAGCAGTAGAGCCCAGACCCCACACTCGAATGATGCAAAATAAACTAAGATCATTTTAAAGTAATTCTAATAGGTTGCCTGTCAGCATTGTGTTTAATTGTGACGGTCATTTCTTTGAGCATACATTACTGAATTATGCGGTATATGCGAATATGTCTTCTGAAAAAGGCTCTGCTGTGTGCATTTGACTTGAAATTGTGATTTTGCGATCGACATGGCCGTTTTTGTCTATTTTGCATTATAAGTGACTGCAATGGGCTCCCTAACCACCAGGGGCCTCCCTGTGAGGTGGCGGCAAGGCTGCCACCCGTTAGCTCATAAATAAATGCATCAAATTATAATGACACAGAATGAATGTGTAATGACAACTGGCTTGACATCTTTCACCAAGTGAACACTGTAAGCAAGCTCCTGCAGTTTCCCAAAACGTAGATGTGGCTGTTCATCTTTTCACACAGGCAAAGGCATCCCCGCTCAATTACAGGACAACTTGCGGGGGTTTGTGCATCAGCAACAAGCCTCAGCATCAGCCTAAGAAGAGGTGAATGTGGAGGCTGTACTACTGTACTGGAGCAGAAAAGACTACCCAAAGGCATTTTGCTTATGAAGCACAGGATGAGCATGTCTGACGCACCAAAGAGGCGTGAAAACCATTTTTTTCCAATGGGGTTGTGGACTGTGCCGTCCCATCTCTTCATGACCGATTTCAGAAGCTCGGGGATGTCAAAGACAAATTTGGTGTGCTCCCAAACTTCAGAAAAATGGACGATCTGATAATCTCAAATAAATATGACAAGCTCCGCGCGATCCTGACAGGCGGAGAAAAGAGTGACATCGATGGGAAAGAACTGGGCTGCGAGATCAGGAAATGACCGACCTTGCCCTCTGACAACACAACTGCCATGCGCTCCTCTCTTCATTCAGAAAAAGAAAAACTGTCGGAGGAACTCGAAACAAATATCTGGGCTGCACTTTAGATGAACTGGTGCTCTTCCTGTCACTGTTGATGTTGCTGTTTTCGTTGCTGCTTTTGTCCGCTGCTGGATATTGTCACTGCTGGTGTTGTCGTTGCTGCTGCTGCTGGTGCTGTTGTTGGTGCCGCTAACCTTATACCTAAACTTAACTCTCGCTTTCCTTATACCTCAACTTAACGTAACCTTATACCTCAACTTAACGTAACCTTATACCTCAACTTAACATAACCTTATACCTCAACTTAACCATTTCTTACTTGAGTGACCTTTCTGGTTCCGGTGAGAGCCACCACTTCCGGTTCCGGTGACGTCTTTGCGTGCACGTTGCTGCTGTTGTTGTTGCTGCTGGTGTCGATGTTGCTGCTGCTGTTGTTGTTGTTTCTGTGGCTGTTGTTGTTTTCTGTTGCTGTTGCTGCAACTGTGGTTGGAGTCCCATTTAATGTTGTTTTTGTTGTCTTTGTTGTTGCTTTTGTTGTTGCTGTTGTTTCAGGGGCATGTTTTTGTAATGACCGGCTGACAACTACGTTCTCTCTTTCTTTTTTGTATTTCTTTGTAAAGCGGCATGTGTTGCCCTGGTATGAAATGCGCTCTATTAATAAAGTGTGACTTGACTTGACTAGAATGATTAGTGTAAATATCAGCAGAAAGCTGTCATACGATGACATTATTGATGACTCTGCATCAATAAATCCTTGGAAACAGAAATTCTGAAGGACATGAACTCATCCTTTACACACTATCCCATAAGCACACACAATTTAGTTGACTGAGATGCACAGTTTTACTGTTCATTTTTTTTTGTTTAAAATTTTACATATGAATTATTTTTAATCCTGTAAATCTTTATTCACATTTATTTTGTCATTTTCTTTTTACATTAATATACACTTTGATATGTTAATATCCTCGAAAATGTTATAGTTAAATGTTATTTATTGTTTTTATATTGCATTAGAATAATACTGTAATTAACACTGAAATGATCTGTGTTATTCTATTTTACCAATATTTGTGTTATATATTGTTTTCATGTTATGCTTTTTTAGTTAATTAAAAGCCTTATTGATAATAAAGTATACCTACTCGTCGTTTCGTTTTCATCCAGAGATATTAAAACAGTGACAGTGGTTTGGTCCCCACTATAAGATGTCGCTTAGGGCCACAAAATGTTCAGAAACAGCCCCGTCGATCACGATTTAAATTGAAAGGAAAATCGAGAGTGCTTCAACGTACCTTCCCAGAGAAGATAGTATATTTTATATATATATATATATATATATATATATATATATATATATATATATATGTGTGTGTGTGTGTGTGTGTGTGTGTATGTTATTTTTATTGCACCTTTCATACATGAAATGCATCTCAAAGTGCTTCAAATCAAAAATAAAATGGATAAAGGAAAACCAAATAAAAAAATATATATAGAAAATGAGAATTAAAAGTTCTGCTCATTATATGCAAGATTAAATCAACATGGTTTCAGCTGTTGTTTAAAAAAAAAAATACACTGAGCACGCCTCTCTAGTATCTTCTGGAATGGTTTTCCACTGTATGGATAGATCGATCAATCAATTTTATATAAAGTGTAGACTCACCATGTGGCGAGGTCCTGATACGCTTCACAATCAAAAGAACACACATGAGAAAACATCCAGCAAGCAAACAGCATAGTCACAGCAACACAACAACATCAGAAACATCAAAGCAAAACAATAAAGCCAGAGCGACGCCTGCACATAGCAAAACAACAATCATCGAAAGGAAACAACCGCATTAAAAACATCAATGTAAAAGCAGTGTTTGAAAAGATGATGTAGTCCACTAAGTTCTCTCTTCTAGGGTAGGCTGTAATGAAGTGGGTAGAGTTAGGTTTTCAGTCTTGATTTGAGGATTTCCACTGAGTGTGCTTCTTTGTACTGGGAGGTCATTCCAGAGATAAGTTCAAATAATACAAGAAATTCCAATTTCATGCCAATATTTTCACTTTTGGTGCAAAGTCGTTCTTAGATTTTGTTAAGCTGTGACATTAAAACATCACCAAACGCTCTGAAACAAACAGATTTTTTTGTTAACTGTGCGAATGACCAGGAGACCTGCATGGAGAGAGCAAAGAGGGCATGCTGGTGTATACGGTATAATGAGCTCAGACAAGTAACGTGGTGCAAGTCCATGTGAGGCCTTAAGAGTTAAAGGAAGAACCTGAAAGTCAGCTCTCGCTTGCAACGGGAGACAAAGAAGAGAAGCCAGAATGTGTGCTACATGATCACATCTTTTAGTTTTTGTCAAGATTGTAGCTGATCATTCAGAACAAGCTGAGGACTTCTATCAAGCACAGCTAGGAAGGAAGTAGAAACTGTATACTTTATTCATCCCCAAGGGAAATTGCAGTGTTACTGCAGAACACTTCAAAACAATAGGCAATATTAATAAAGTCATAAGAAAAAAATATATACCGTAAATTCATTTGAAGTTTACAATAAACCTAAAAACAATACTAAAAACTAAAAAGAAAAGCATCTAGCAAAAAAAAAGCAACATCTATCTATAAAGCTTGGACTCCAGTCTCTCCGTCTCTCTGTCTGTCTCTCTGTCTGTCTCTCTGTCTGTCTGTATGTATGTATGTATGTCCTTCGATTATCCCGACAACTGTTCATCCGATCTACTTCACACTTGGCAGGTGTGCATCTGGGGGGCCGAGGACATGCAGGGTAAAATTTGGTGCATCTTGGACGTGCATCACGTGTAAAAATGATTAAACTTCGAATTTTAAACCCAACGGTGAGCCGCTCCGTGCAGCCGGTGCTCATCATCTGATTCCACTACGGGATTTGTGACATCATCATCCAATATGTGAGGCACGAAAGGAAGCGCTGGATGTGCGAGGCCGAGTGCAGGCCGCGTGATCTATGACATCACACACTCAGGCCAGAGGAAGGGACGTCTGCACGGCGAGCGGAGCGCCTGGCGGCCCGCCTGGACGCGCCTCGAATCAATGACTGAACAAACCTGGACTCGAAAGTTCAAATAACAATAGAAATTCCATGCCAATATTTTCCCCTTTTTTTGCTTCTTCTTTATTGCAAAGTTGTCCTTGCATTTTGTTAAACTGTGCCATTAAAAAAGTCTTACATTTCAAAAGGGCATGTACTGGTAAAACAAAAAATATCAAAGAAATGTAAATAGAATAGAAATCAGTTGCAATATACAATAAACCCCCCCAAAAAACAATAACAATAAACCTTAAAATAAACAATAAATTCAACAGAATTTGGTAATTAATATTAAACCCCAAAAAATAGAGTAAACAATAAACCAATATCCTATTTTGTTTTTGTTTTATATAAAAAAATGTCCAGATAGAGGCCAATAGGATGACGCTCTCCTCTTTAACTGGTAAACGAGAAAGGTGAACGAGTGTGTGTGTGTGTGTGTGTCCTTTCATATAGACAAAGGTGATAATCCGAGACAGAACAACCAAAACCTAACCTAAAAAAAACAACTCTAACAATTTGGCAACATACAAACTCAAAAAATGGGACACAATTTGTAATCCTTTAAAAAATGTACTTACTTACGGACATTAAATTGGTGGTTGTATAAGAGTGTGTGTGTGTGTGTGTGTGTGTGTGTGTGTGTCTGTGTTTGCATGCGTGCATGCGTGCGTGCGTGCGTGCGTGCAGCCAGGGGGTGAGGGGTACCTGGGAGCCAGAGGTAATGCAGGCCAGTGATTGGCAGCGGTCTTCATTGATATCAATCATCATTTGCTCCAGCACATTAGGGCCGTTGGTATAATCGCGCCTCGGGCCAAGGTCAAAGTTATGAAATCATTAGAATTCCTCCCGTCTAAACGACGAGGCTAATCACTGCCTACCATCACTCTGTGTGTGTGTGTGTGTGTGTGTGTGTGTGTGCGTGCGTGTGTATGTGTGTGTTTGTCTTTCGGCGGGCCGCACATGTAGCTCGCACGTTCCGAGATGTAGAACAATTCGTCCTCGCTGTTGCAGGGTGGAGGTGGGGTCGGGTTGACAAGACGGAGTCGTTTGGCAGCGATGTGGCAGCGGGTCACCCTTTCAAACCAAGTTTCACAGCGCCGCGATTTTATTACGCCGCTTGTTTCTCCAGAAAGGTTGCGAGGCGGACAAGGAGCTGTATAGGTCAAACGCACACACACACACACAGACGGACAGACGGACGGTCGAGTGCACCGCTATATTTAGCCGGAGGAGTCTTTAACCCCGGCCTTGTCATTGAGAGCGAGAGAGCGGAAAGTTTCCATGTTCTCGATTGTGAAATAGCCTCGTTTTTCTCCCTCTCTGCTCCACTGACCGACAAAAAAAACAAAACCCGCAAGGGGCCTCGCCAGAACAGTGTCTTCTAACCACGCCAGAGCGCCGCGAGAGCCTACGACGTGTGACCAAATTAGAATTGCAGTCATAAATAATGGAAACTAGCTCTTGCGCCGCAAGATGCAGGACGAGAAGTCGCGGGGCCGGCTGAAGTTTCACACGGAGAGCGAGAAATGTCGGTCGCGACGCGAGGTTCGACTCTCATTTGAGATTTGCTTCCCGCGCGAGTCACTCTGCGTCGGGTAAAGAGTCGTTCTGTTTCCTTCCTTGGATTTGCGCGGCGAGCCGGGCAGGGGCTTCCTGCGAACGAAAGACGAGTTTCAGAAGATTCGGTTCAGCTCTGAGTTCCGAATTCTCACAAAAAAAATCATTTCATTCTGTCAGTGTAAATCAGTCGCATTCAATATGAAATATGACGGATTCCTCGACCGTTTTTGCGAGTTGGTGAGTCGAACATGAAGGTTCTTTGCCATTGTAACCCCCTGACTCCGGAGTCTTTTAAAATATTTGTCCGTTATGAACGAGTCGCTCGTGAGTCGTACGCCACTAAGTATTAGTAATAACAAGTGCAGTTCTATTGGTTGGTGACATTTTGTGAAGTTTTGAGCACCACTCACAGCATAGTGGTGTGCTGTGGGAATAATTCAGAACAAAGTTGGAGGAAATACTGGCTTATGCTAGGGCCTTATGTGGTCCCTGGCGTTTGTGGGCGTGTCGGCTCTAAATCCACATTTCAAACCTCTCTCCTTTTCCATATTTAATATTGTATAGACAGATTGAACTGTGTCTACTTATTTTTTTTATTAATCTGTTGTAGTTTGTTTACCTAGCAAAATAAATACCGCCTTGAAAACAAAAAACGTAAATAATGTCGCCATCCGTCCCTTTATAATAAAGAATTGTCCCTGTTGAAGAAACATAAAATTATATGTTTCTTATTTTATTGATAGTTTAAGGTGACGTTTTTCCGAGCGTCCATTTTCCAAGGATCAGCGCCATTGAGAACGTATCTCACCTCCTATTGGCTGTCGCTCTGCGCTGCTCATTTGCATACAGTTGAAACCTGCTCAACTTTCCTTTGTCGCCGGTGGTGGCTCCGCCCACTGCAGCCGGATGAAGCCGAGCTCCGTTTGAAATGCATCGCAGCCTCTTGCTCTGCAGCGCCCGGTCGCCGGCGCTGCGTCCGTACCGTTAGGACATGCTTGTTTTTCTTTCAAAGGCCACGGGGTGTGATAATATTCGTTAAGACCTGTTCTGGGAGAGGATAAAAGATGGAGGAAAAAAGGTTTAAAAAAAGGTTTACAAATACGGGGAATTATATATTTTGTCTAATTGTGTACACAATTTTGGAATAAGCCAAGTCAAACAAATTATTTTGCCCGCTTGCTTTGGAAGCTATCAGTATCAGTTTGCCAAAATAAAACGATTCAGTCTCTAATTAGCCTTGTGCTCGTAAGCGATTCAACATACTCATTAGAATTCACTTCTGTAACATGTGGAACACAACCAGCATAATGACTTTCAAATGCTATACTGTCAAACTAGCTGAACTCCGACGATTAACCGTCGGTCGTCACATAGTGCTCGCTGTTGATTTATTTATTTTACTGCAGCTCGTGTGACACAGTGAATAACTGCTAATTCATATTGTGAATATTATCGGTGTATAATCACGGAAGCACGGAAACTAGCATGGAGACCCTGCCACCAACAACTGAAAAACGGTATAGAGGAGCACATGCATAAGACAACGACATTGAATTGCTTTCTTATAAAGTGCGACTAAAAATAGAATCAAATGTGGCATTTTTTAAATAAAACATAACAATATGATTATGATGAAATAATAATTATCTTGCCAATTATCACTTTAAGAAATTAGGAAAAGTAAAATAAACATATATACATATATGTTTTTATTTTACTTTTCCTCTCTTTCCTATATGGATCAATTGTTATCTTTATTTTCATATCTATTTTGTTATTTGGTTCAACGGTATGCGGTTGTTGTTTTTATATACTGTATAGTGTGAAGCTCGATGTGGTGTCAAGCCATATTTGTGTTTTGTTTATAAGCAGCATTTTATAGCTTATCGTTGTCACTATGCTATGGGCCATGCACTTTTTCACTTTTTGTGTGTGTGTCTTCTATTATTTTCCACAGGTTTTTTGCCGTTGATTGGTTAATGTGTCCGGAGCAGTACCAGCCATGTCACTCCGCTTGTTAACTGGTCCCCCAGCCAATCACTGTCATCCACACCCACTATATGATACTTCATCACTTGGTTAGTGCTTTGCCTTTGACTAAAGCAGGGTACACACTATAAGATAATCAAGCTGATTTTGGCCCAGATTCCCTCCTTCTGACAATCGTGAGCAAAATCTAAATTTTTGATGGCTCTTTGAGACAGATTATCTTGGGTGCGAGGTATATTACGGGTGTTTTTTACTTTTCTTGATCTGCTCGAAAGTCAATTCTGGCGGCACTGCAAAAAAATTGTTCTTAAAGTAGCATTGCTAATTCTAGCGCCTACAGCATTTACTCTAAAGTCACGTTTTACTGTGGGAGATAATTCATTTCGAGAGTCAAGACTCTTGCGTAGCCCTATCTCCGTGTGAAATCTTTAGTGAATGGAATCTGTTAGCGTGTTTGGTAAAATCGTTCTTTTACCCACGCTATAGGACCAAAACTGTTAGTTATTTAGTTAAAGTTATGAAGACATTTCGTTATGTGTGGGGTCTCTCACATTTTCAAAATATGATTTGAAAAATCTTGTAGTATGGGCAAGGCTTTAGCTTCTACCCTCGACCTCTGTGGGGCGGTTTCACAGACAGGGCTACAACTAAATACGGACTAAGCTAAAGCTAGTTACATTAATCTAATCTACTAAGAATGCCTTTCTGACACGTTGCTTAATTTATGATGAATTTGTTCTAGACTAGGAAGTCCTCGACTGAGGTAATGAAGGACTAGTCAGCTCCATCTGTCTGGTCTGATCCAGAAGAAAGAAACATGTTCACTGAAAGGTACATTGAAATTGTCACAATTGTATTTCTTTTGGTTGTGCAATCAGACATATATACATAGACGCCGCGCTGACTGCTTTAGCAGATACGTCAACATCACCGCCATATTGAAATGGGCAAGACTGGCCTGTAAACAAATACTGTAAATAAGTAAATGGGGGAACTGCGTCTTTTCTGGGTTAAAAGCACTATCACGTTTACATCTCTCTACTGATTTCTATGAGTTGTTTAAATATTCAAGGGTTAACGATCTACGTGGAGTAGATGCTCCACCGTCCGCCATTGCACATTGGTTGAGGCACTTTGTGTGACACACTGCCATAAATTCATCATTTTGCCGCGAGTTCGTACCCGATGGCGGTCTGAATGCATAGTTATACAGAGACTTATAGAGAACCAATCTAAATGCCCATGGTGTCATTATTCTATAGCCATCACACTGTTCAATCAACATGTATTTCATAACGATAAGTAAAAGCAAAAAAGATGCCTATTGCTCTTTTGATTTAAGCCTTCACTTAGACCTAGATTAGCTCTAATCTTTTTCTGGAAATCAGATTTTGTAAACCAAGACTAAGAAAACTAACATGGGGCCTCGGGCTGCTGTGCTGGCTGGTGAAGGCTTGGCCGGACTTGGCTATTGCGGGGGCTGCTTGGAGGGGTGCCCTGGCTGCTGGGCTGCTGGATGGTCCCGGCTGTGGCTGCTGGGTGGAGAAGCTAGCCGCAGACCCATGGTCGTTGCTGCAGCTGCTTTTTCCCTCGTCCTCCGCCGGACACCCTATGTGCTTCTGCTGTCAGTCGGAGAGGGTTGGTGTTGGGGCCGCCCGTTGACCGCTGGTGGCACCAGGGCATCTTTGGACGGCCCCTTTATGTCCCTTCCCCGTGCCAGAGAGTCCCGTAAAGGTGCCAGTGTGGCCACCCAAGTGATGTTTTCATGGACCTCTGGCACAGAGACATAAAAGTACTGTGTTGTAGACACACCAGTCTATTGTAGAGAGTTGGCCAGTTTGAATTAGCCAGGAGCAGATATAACATGTCATGACAGGGCTCCTATCCTGAGTGTGTGGGTATGGCGGTTTTACCTTTTGCACGTTAGACAAACCAACGAGCAACAGGTATTCAGCCATTCTGACCCAATCACCTAGATCCAGGAGAAGTTGAGCTGCTCAACCAGACCATCCCCACACCACATACTGTATACTGTATATATACGTATATATAACATCAACATCAACAATATTGTTACTGTCCCTGCTCCCTAGCATGATCCCTAGACCACTAAGTAGGGTTGTAACAACCATATTTACTGTGTAAACCCATAAATAAAACATAAAATAAAAGATGTCGGACCGTTAAAGACAACTTCAAGCGAGTTGGCGAGAACAGAATTACAGACGGAAGAGCGGATATTGAGAAATAATTGTTGCCTTGGCTCGGTGTACACGTCAGCTGACATTTTAACAGGGCAGTATATGCATATGCTAGCAGTAAAAACATCATAAAAGAAACATAAAACCAAACTCAAAAGTTAATATAACTATAAAATATGGCTGATAGACACTATTCTAGCTTATATATACTGTGTATATATGTATATATATATATATATATATATATATATATATATATATATATATATATAAAGAAGGAGGAGGAAAGACAAATAAAACATTGCTATCGTTGGATTGTTGATATTGTAATATATTTGTAATAAAAGATACCTGGCTACCAACCAACCTACTAACCTATCCAGGGCTGTTTTTAGCTTTATGGGGGCCCTTTGAGAAAAGGCATCATTCTGGTGCACTTTAAAAGGAATAGAG
>NC_137189.1:37531564-37546564 GCF_960531495.2 Zeus faber
ACCAGTAGAAAGTACTTTTTCTTTGCATTAAATCAAACCAAGACTGACCATGTTACTGCATGTGTACAAAGCTCTCTGGTTTTAAATATTTGTTGCCCACCGTAAACTTGAGGATCACAATTCAAAATTGGACATTTTGGTTTTTTCACACAATATGAAAATGTAGAATCAGAGTGTCAAAACGAGGTCACTTGTTTTGAAATAGATAATTTGTGGTTATCAAACAAATATGTTTTAAGCTATGACAATGTACAGTATTAAAGATTACATTTTGGAAAGTTTCAGAAGCCTTTTCAGACTTTTGCAGCAATTAGTGCTTTAAATGGTTTTATTTGGATAGTGCCGTACTGCTTCGATAAGATAATGTTAAATGTGCTTTACTGAAATAACTTTTGAATCATTAATTCATAAATATATTGGAAAATGTATAATTAAATTTAAATTCAAGATATTTTTTCCATTCTAAGCTCATGCTCAATACAATAGGATCTCCCCTCTAGCATTGTGTGACTTTCTTTTTCCTGCAATTATTGTTTATAAAAATGATAGTTTCAAGAAAGTGAAAACCTGTCGAAACCTACCGCGGAGTCTTTCTTCAATCATTCTCCCTTTGCAGGGATGGGGGCTGCGCCGGGCTCAGGTTGGGAGGATTTAATTTTGGATAGGTTACGTTGGAGTTTTCTGTGACTATTTAAAATTTTACGGGTTATTTTTTTCCAACGCGTTCCTGGATCTTGAACGCATCACTCACTCGTTGTGTCGAGTGAGAGTGAGTGATGGGCTCGACTTGGCGTGGTCATGAGTTTCTGCGGAATAATATTTTGTCTTGTTTTTTTCCTGAATCCGGCAAAGTAATGGGGACCAAAGAGATAAAATATAAATCGAACAGATCCGCAGACCTCTTGTACCAGGTAAGAAAGTACATAAACACATGCAAACAGGCTTAGTTTGTGATCTCCTACCACTACAGAGCGACAGAGTCTTCTCCGCACACTGGACATGGTGCCAAAGTGCATTCTGAACCATAACCTGCACATTTATCGTAAATAGTATAATAGTATAAATATCGTAATAATGATGACGTCACAAACCATCTCACTGTAAAACTCATCACGTTCCATTAGTTTTCAAACGTGTGTGTCGGTGTGTGTGTGTGTGTGTGTGTGTGTGTGTGTGTGTGTGTGTGTGTGTGTGTGTGTGTGTGTGTGTGTGGGTGACGCACAACCGTCTAGCTGCTGTGGGTCAAATTTGGTCGGTTTTTCACTAGTTCCTGCTCCGTATGTCGATCAATTTATGAAATTTAAATGAAAACACGAGTTGTTTTGACGCTTTGGCTCAATTGAAACGTAAACCATCTCTCTCTATCTATCTATCTATCTATCTATCTATCTATCTATCTATCTATCTATCTATCTATCTATCTATCTATCTGTCTATCTATCTATCTATCTATCTATCTATCTATCTATCTATCTATCTATCTATCTATCTATCTATCTATCTATCTATCTATCTATCTATCTATCTGTCTATCTATCTATCTATCTACCTAAATAAATGCATACTTTGATGTAAAAATGTGATAAATAGTCATGGATGAATACGTGTGTACAACCCCGAAAGGAGCAACACACACACACACACAGACACACACACACACACACACACACACACACAAACACACACACACACACACACACACACGCACAGACATACACTTGGCAATCCTTGACAAGACCACGGATCAGGGGACCCCCTGCCGTGCTGATGGTTAAGTGAGGTCCTCGTCCTCTTGGCGCCCGTTGTGTCTGTAATAACCTCGACTGGAGAGCAGCACTCCACGGCTCAATCACATCGAGCTGGAGACGCTAATGCTACAGCTAACCATTCCTCAGAACTGAACTTGAACTTGAACTTGACGTCGGACCTCCTCCACTATTTGGTCAAGCAGGGTGCAAAGCCCGTTTTACAAAGACAAAACACAAAAGGCGTCTCAATGCTCTTAAGGGGGAAAGAAGCAGGAAAAATCCATCCATCCACCCATCCATGAAGATTAGAGGTGGGCCTGGGACTGTTTGCCTCTTAAAAGTTGCCTTGTACTGACTGGTCTGCACATCTATCTAGCCATCCAGCCATCTAACCAAGCCAGTACTGAACACATTGGTTGCATATTAAAAGTTGCCTTGTACTAAATGATCTCTCTATCTATATTTCCGTCTATGCACCCATCAAGCCAGCCATCTATCTATCCATCCATCCATTGATCCATCCATCCATACATACATACATCCAAGCCAATAAGACGTACTGAACACTGGTTGCTTTGTAAAAGTTGCCTTGTATCAACTGATCCCTATGTTTTCTTCCATCCATCCATCCATGCATATTAGAGTTTGGAACACATTGGTTGCCAAATAATAGTTACCTTGTACCAACTGGTCTGTTCATCCATCCATCCATCCATCCATCCATTCATCCATCCATCATCCTTGCAGATTAGAGGTGGGGAACATACTGGTTAACTATTAAATGTTGCCTTATACCAACTGGTCTGATCCGCCATCTGTTCCGCTGTGTTGGGTCGGTGGCGTACCAGCCCCTCGTGGGACCAGGAAGCCTATCTCGCTCTCCAGTTTGATTGCCAATGTCAGATGCCCATTTTGATGTTAACAATTTTCATCCCCTTTTTTTTCTTCCACTTATGGCCATCTGCCACCCCTGAAACTCGTGTCTGCAATTAATTATACAAATTCTACGATTAATGTACAACTCTGGCTTATTGAAGATATAAAGCTGTAGCTCCAAAAAAACTAACAAAAACAAGCAAAAATTGGCTTTATGAAAGGGTAATGATCGGCTGTGAGCCATCCCATTTCCAAGCAAGAGGTAGAACACACTTTCTGCTTTTGCCTGCGATGTTCATCCTTAGGGGTCCGGGTAATGAGTCAGACCACCGCGGCTGTTTTTTTTTTCTGGTTCACGTATAAATTCCCCGAAGATATTTCTCCCTTAAAACAGCATGAGCAATGTGGAGCACTTTGATTGCTCGTCTCCTTACTTCAGCATAATTCGGCAATTTAATCAAATGGTCCATGTCGGGCGGATCACGCTACGAATCCCAGAATTCAATGTGAAAGCGGAACGTTTATATTAAAAAAAAAATGTTTTAATCAACATCCAGTTTTAGCTTTTACGGTTTTGAGGCGGTGGCACTGACAAAAAGGCAGGTGGCTGAACTGGAGGTGGCAGAGTTGAGGATGTTGAGATTTTCATCGGGAGTGACAAGGACGACAGGATTAAGAATGAGTACATTAGAGGGACAGCTCAGGTTGGACAGTTTGGTTGAAAAGTGAGAGGCCAGATTGAGATGATTTGGACACGTGTGGAGGAGAGATGAGAGTTACATTGGGAGAAGGATGCTGAGGATGGAGCTGCCAGGCAAGAGGAAAAGAGGAAGAGAAGGTTTATGGATGTGGTGAGGGAGGACATGCAGGCGCTTGGTGTAAGGGAGGAAGATGCACAGAACACAAGATATTGGAGGCAGATGATCCACTGTGGCGACCCCTAACGGGAGCAGCTGAAAGAAGAAGAATAAGAACATCCAGTTTTAGCTTGGTCTTGTTCTGATGAGCATCCATATCCACAGTTTACTGACCACAACCACAGTAGCTATGCTGCTTTCCAAGCTTCATAGACAGCACATAGAGCAGCATGTACATATCAAAAGCATTACAAAATACATTGAAAACAGGCAGCTAAAATAAATACCAGGACATCTTCTATTGCTCCATGGTCCAGTTCTGATGCTCACGTGCCCATTGCAGGTGCTTTCAGAGGTGGACAGGGGTCAGCATGGTCACTCTACACAGCCCCCATATACAGCAAGCTGTGATGCCCTGTGTGTTCTGACACCGTTCTATCATAGCAGCATTAACCTTTTCAGCAATTTGTGCGACAGTAGCTCTTCCATGGTATTGGTTCGGACGGGCAGGACAATGCATCACAGAGCCTTGGGTGCCCATGACCCTACCGGTTCAACAGTTGTCCTTCCTTGGACCACTTTTGGTAGGTACTACCCACTGCATACCGGAACACCCTACAAGACCTGCAGTTTTTGGAGATGCTCTGACCCAGTCGTCTAGCCATGAAAATGTGGTCGTTATAAAAGTGGCTCGGATCCTTACGCTTGCCCATTTTTCCTGCTTCCAACACATCAACTTCAAGAAGTGACTGTTCACTTGCTGCCTAATATATCCCACCCCTTAACAGGTGCCATTGAAATGACATGAGCAGGGTTATTCACTTCACCTGTCAGTGGTTTTAATGTTGTGGCTGATCAGTGTTTACTATATTCTCCCTCTCCCTCTCCCTCTGTCTCTATCGGAAACACACTGCAGGCAGAGGTTCATCAGTGCCTCCATCCTCCTCCCTACCTCCCTCCCTCCCTGATCTCCCCGATATCAATCATAATTACAGCGTGGCTCCACGCTCAAATCGCCGAGGTTCTTACCCCTGTGTTACCGTGGAAACACCCGTCGTCATCACACGGAAGGTAAGGGAAGAGATAGAGCCACGGATGTGAATAGGATCTATATTTTCCTGTCAGTCATATCTGAGCGAGAGAGTGAGCTAAAGAAAAGAAGGAAAGCCATAGAGAGGTGGAGGACAGGGTAGAAAGTGATATAATTCTTCAATGGAGGAAACATTTTTGAGCTTGAGTTGGTTCGACTCCTGTCCTTTACTCAGGTGTAGGCATGGGGTATACAGCATATATGTATACTGTATATATATATATATATTTATATATATATATCAGCCACAAGATCAATCATCCACAACATTAAAACCACTGACAGGTGACGTGAATAACATTGATCATCTCGTTCCAATGTACCTGTCAAGGGGTGGGATATATTAGGCAGCAAGGGAACAGTCACTTCTTGAAGTTGATGTGTTGGAAGCAGGACAAATGGACAAGCGTAAGGATCCGAACGACTTTGACAATGACCAAATTGTGATGGCTAGACGACTGGGTCAGAGCATCTCCAAAACGTCAGGTCTTGTGGGGTGTTCCCTGTATGCAGTGGTTAGTGGCCCAAGGAAGGACAACAGATGAACAGGTGACAGGGTCATGGGCACCCATGGGCTCATTGATACGCGTGGGGAGTGAAGTCTAGCCCGTCTGGTCCAATCTCAAGGAAGAGCTACTGTAGCACAAATTGCTGAAATAGTAAATGCTGCTCTGATAGAAAGGTGTCAAATCACACAGTGCATCACAGCTTGCTGAGTATAGGGCTGTGTAGCCGCATAACGCTCATAGTGCCAATGCTGACCCCTGTGCACTACCAAAAGCTCCTACAATTGACACATGAGTGTCAGAACTGGACAAAGGAGCAATGGAAGAAGGTGGCCTGGGGATGACTGCGGTTGGGGTGCGATCTGATTGAGCATCTGTGGGATGTGCTGGAACAACAAGCCCGATCCATGCAGGCCCCACCTCGCAATTTCCAGGATTAAAAGGATCTGCTGCTAATGTCTTGGTGCCAGATACCGCAGGACACCTTTAGAAGTCTTGTGGAGTCCATGCCTCCACGGGTCAGAGCTGTTTCGGCGGCACTAGAGGGAGCCACGCAATATTTGTGGTTGTTAGTGGTGGTTTTAATGTTGCTGCTGATATAAAGCTGACAGTGTATACATATAAATATATATATATATATATATATATATATATATATATATTTTTTTTATGCACAATGTACAGGTCATTAACTTCAGATCAGTTTAAGTAACACACATTTATGCATTTCTTAAATGATCTGTAGCAACCCTCTTTTTAGTAATTGTGTGTTTAAATATTTCAATATTGTTTAAATATTGTTGCATCAATATTTCTTGTTCTGTAGATGTGAAGGAAACGTCACTATATGGCAGATCCGCCTGCCACATGCCACCTGAGTGGCGATTTCACGCCCCTCCGACACAGAGACACAGACAATGGGGTTGAAAAGTACCAGTTTTAATCGTAGAGAGTGGGCAAGATGGAACAAGCCCAGAGCAGGTGGAAAAGATGTCATGACAAGGGCTCCTCCCCCGTGTGCGGGGATGTGGTATTCACTTGTTGTTCGTTGATTGCTCGAGAACAAAAGGCCTACAGCCACCCTAGTTCCAGCCCAATAACCTTGACCCAAGGCAGGTGTGGCTCCTTTAAACACACCACCCCCCACACCACAGTCACATTCTGTATTCCCGTGTTGAACTGCATTCCGCTGATTGGTTGATCCTTTCACTATGAAGAGCACGCCCATACTGTCTGAGTCAAACTGGTTTGGCTCCGCGCGGCATTTAGAGCACCCGCTTAGCGCAGACCACTGGTTACGTAAGTGACGCTATCAAGGGTTATCCCCTACCCCAAATCCTAGCGACCTTGAGGAATACATCTCATCTTGTATCGCTCTGAAGGGGCTGGCAGCACGTTATCCCGCTTATTACACCGCAACTTATTATATACGTGAATGCATGAGGGCCTCCAAAAACCGATTTCCCTACATACAATAGGACAAAGACCAATACCTAAAGATCCTACCCGGAAAGGTAGACCAAATACAATGGCCTGACAGCACACTGTATGTATATACTGTATATCTGTACCCACGCTGGTGATTGGGGTGGTGGTATTGGGTCAGGGGATTTATGATAGGCCTCTGCTGATATAATGTGAGTCCATTACGTGGCATGTCTGTTTGTGTGTGTCTGTGTGTGTGTGTGTGTGTGTGTGTGTGTGTGTGTGTGTGTGTGTGTGTGTGTGTGTGTGTGTGTGTGTGTGCACCTCGGCTCTCTGCATGATTGCACCACTGAGGTAGATACAAAGTGCCAGGTGCCCATACAAGCAGACGCACCCACACAAACACACACACACACACACACACACACACACACACACACACACACACACACATACACACACACACACACACACACACACACACGCACCTACGCATGCACACGCACGCACGCACACATGCACCCACACAAACACACACACACACACACACACACACACACACACACACACACACACACACACACACACACACACACTATCACACTTATCATATGAGGTTATGTGATATGATGTATATCACATCATAGACGCAGACGTACTGCGTGGTACGGGGCTGGATTTTAATTTTGTGCCATTGATTTGTTACCCAGGAATTGGTTGCATGAATAGCATATTTATCTGCAAAGGCTTCATATGAATTAACCTTTATAGGCATGAAAAGGGTGATTTAATTTACCAGATGCACTATGTATCGGTGTTGAGAAGATGAAGAAAATCAATATCAATATCAAACTGACATTTCTTATGCAATTTAAATGGCACCCGGGCCAGAAACATGAGTTCGACAAGGCCTAATGAGCTACATTTTAAATAGAAAAATATGAAATTTAAACCAGACTATCCAGACCCTCAGAATTGGGGGTTGTTTGATAAGAGAGAACATGAAATATAGTAGATAGAAATATAGTATGATTCAACAAAGTCCAGATTTTGGAAGATCAGGATTTTGACGAACTCATTTGAGTGGTTAAATTATTTTTTATTTTAATTAATTATTATAAGAATCCAGATTCAAGATTAAAGAGGTTTATTTGTCACATACACATATACATACTTTCATACATATATGCAGTGAAATGTAATGCAACGCTCCCGATGATTACACAAAATATGTCCAAGGAAAATTTCTTTCTACTAGACCAACTAACTGATTCCTAAAACATAATACAGTAAGTCCAATACTTATAGAATAAAGTAAAAATATATAGAATAAAATAAAATAAAATGTAATTAAATTAAATGGAATAGATAAAGGGAATAGGCTAACGTATATGGGATAGACTTATGTATATAGGATAGGCAATTATCCTTCATGATCCTGCGTGCTCTGCTACTACACCTCCTGGTTTATAAGTCCTGCAGGGAGGGGAGGGTAGTTCCAGTGGTACGTTCAGCTGAACGCACCACCCTCTGCAGGGCCCGCCTGTCCTGAGCAGTACAGAGGCTGTTGTCCTGGCACCAGAGTGACAGGTCAGCCACCTCCTTGCGGTAGGCCTTCTCGTCGCAGTCGGTGATCAGGCCCACGACAACGGTGTCGTCCGCAAACTTGATGATGGTGTTGGAGCTGGACCTGGCCACAAAGTCATGTGTGTACAGGTAGTACAGTAGGGGGCTGAGGAGGCAACCCTGGGGGGGATCCTGTATTCAGGGTGAGGGAGCTAGACATGTGCTTCCCCACCCTAACCACCTGGGGCCGGGCTGTGAGGAAGTCCAGGATCCAGGCACACAGCGGAGTATTCAATCCGAGCTCCTTCAGCTTGACAGCCAGTCTGGTGGGGACTATGGTGTTGAAAGCTGAACTGTAATAGATGAACAGCATTCTCACATAGGCCCCCTTCCGGCCATCCAGGTGCGTGAGCGTGGTGTGCAGTACCTTGGAGACCGCGTCATCCGTGGATCTGTTCTGCCTGTACGCAAACTGCAACGGGTCCAAGGTGTGGGGGAGGGAGGCACAGATATAATCCTTATTCAGCCTCTCCAAACACTTCATGACCACCGAGGTGAGGGCCACCGGACGGTAGTCATTCAGGCAGACAGGAGAGGCGATCTTCGGGACAGGAATGACGGTGGACCTCTTGAAGCAGGACAGGCCCACTGATTCAGCAAGGGAGATGTTGAATATTGTAGTGAACACCAGGGCTAGCTGGTTAGCACAGGTTTTCAGTACTCGCCCAGATATGCCGTCTGGGCCTGCAGCTTTCCTGGTGTACACCCATCTCAGAGCCTTCCTGACCTCCTGCACGGACACTGAGAGTGTGGCTCATCCCCAGCGGTGTAACTCCAATTAGCCGGCGAGCTAGCGGTGCTGTTGCCAAACTCAAACCGCGCATAAAAGGAGTTCAGTTCGTTGGCTAGGGAGGTGTCCACACGCGTGGCTGGGGAGGAGCTGCTTTTGTAGATTATTATCGTCCGCAGCCCCTGCCACAGGCGTATTGTGTCCCCCTGCTCCATCTGTAGCTCCACAGTCTCCCTGTACGTCTGTTTAGCATTTTTCACCGCCCCCTACAGATTGTAAGACGCCGCTTTGTAATTGTCCATATTTCTGGATACAAGACCGTTGTAAGCGGCCATGCGAGCATTCAGAGCGCAGTGGGTGGATTTGTCAACCCACGGTTTCTGGTTTGGAAATATCCGAACTTTCACCGTGGGAAGGATGCTATCTGCTACTGTAGCCACAAAGCTCCGCGCTACATCCGTAATCTTGCTGACGTCACTTGAACGTGATTGGAACATGTCCCAGTCTACATCAGCGAGTGCGTCCTGAAGCGCAGCCTCTGATTGGTCCGTCCACTGCTTCACTTCCCTCGTCACCACCAGTTCTCGCACGATCAGAGGCCTGTAAGCGGGAACCAGCCAGATCATGGCGTGGTCATATTTCCCGAAAGAAGGTGTATCTTTTAAGGTGTTTAGCAATGGTCCAAAGTTCTATCTCCACTGGTGGCACACGTGATGTGTTGGTGGAAATTAGGCAGAACTTTTTTAAGGTTGGCCCTGCTGACAGTGCTGTGTCGGTATCCGCTTGTGGTGGAATATAAACGGCTGTAATGATGACCGTGCTGAATTCCCGGGGGAGATAAAATGGACGACATAAGATGGTCAGCTGTTCCAGGTTCGGCGAGCAGGAGCAGGAGAGAGACGTGGTGTTGTTGGGGTTACACCAGCGGTTGTTTACCATTAGGCAGATGCCTCCACCTTTGGATTTCCCCGACTCCCCCAATCTGTCGCCGCGGAACATGGAGAAGGACTCGGCTGGACGGATGGCTTCATCCGGCACCAGTGGGTTCAGCCATGTCTCCGTCAGGCGGACATGTCTCGTTGGAATTTAATCCTCGCTCGAAGTTCATCCATCTTGTTCTCCAGAGACTGAACTTTGGCAAGAAGGATGCTTGGCAGAGGTGGACGGTAAGGTTGCGTCCTCATTCTGACCCGAATGCCGCCTCATTTACTACGGTGCTTTCTCCATGGGCTACATTTTTGTTGTTGTTGTTGAGCGTCTTCCCGCGTAGAATTTTTGCCGGCCACTCTGCTTCCACAGATAAAAAGTCCCAAAGTTGTTTGTGTAGGGAAATTTTTATGTCCATGAGTGCATCGTGGCCGTAGGAGGTCACTGCCGATGCTTTTTTGCCGGACATTATGATAAGAAAGAAAAAACAATACTAAAATGTGCAAAAGTCGACTTTTGCACAATTTTGCAGTCGCCCCTTGCGGTAAGGGGGCGACTGCCTATCGCCACTCACTAAATGCATCTTAATATGGCTTCATGTAGTTTAATTCATATCTCTTATACCCCTCTACTTTGGGTCACATGTAAGTCACATCTCCTTTATTTATCTATTTTTGTAGTTTATCTATCTATCTATCTATCTATCTATCTATCTATCTATCTATCTGTCCGTCCGTCCGTCCGTCCGTCCGTCCGTCCGTCCGTCCGTCGGTCCGTCCGTCTGTCTGTCCATAGAAAAATATGAAATTTAAATCACACTTTCCAGACCCTTAGAATTGGGGTCGTTTGATAAGAAAGAAGATGAGACAGAAATATAGTATGATTGAACAGAGTCCAGATTTTGCAAGATCCGTCCGTCCATCCGTCTGTCTGTCTGTCTATCTGTCTATCTATCTCTCTGTCTATCCATCTTTGTCTGTCTGTCTGTCTACAGATTCTATCTATCTATCTATCTATCAATCTATCTATCTTTCTATCTATCTATCTCTGTCTGTCTCTCTGTCTGTCTGTCTGTCTGTCTGTCTGTCTGTCTGTCTGTCTGTCTTTCTGTCTGTCTGTCTGTCTGTCTGTCTGTCTGTCTGTGTGTCTGTCTGTCCATCAGTCTATCTATCTGTCTGTCTGTTTGTCTGTCTGTCCATCAGTCTATCTATCTTTCTCTCTGTTTGTCTGTCTGTCCATCAGTCTATCTTTCTGTCTGTCTAACTCAGTGTTTCTCAAATAGTGGGGCGCGCCCCCCCTGGGGACGCTCGGAGCGATGCCGCAGGTAGGCTTTTTTTGCACCGAACAAGAGCACAGCTGGAGAGCAGGAGATACAAAGTGCAGATAACAAACCATGACACGAGACACCATGAAAAAATATTTCACAGGGATGAAAAGAAAGGCGGAGAGAGACGGAGATAATGAGACAAACGTAAGTCTCCCGAAAGCTAAGACGAGGAAATATGACGAAGCGTATGTAGCGCCTGGCTTCACTGTGACTACGGTGGGAGACGAGGAAAGAGCGGAATGTTTACTGTCTAAAAAAGTTGGCAGTGGACAGCATGAAGCCAAATAAATTAAGGCGTCACTTAAAGACATTACACCCCAATCACGCTGATAAGCCGCTTGAGTTTTTTCAGCGAAAACGTGCCGAATACTGCCAACAATTGTCCTGCTTTGTGAATGCTGCTTCAGTAAACAAGCGAGCGCTGTTAGCATCATATAAGGTGGCGTACCAAATTGCTCAGTGCAAAAAACCCCACTCCATAGCAGAGGAGCTTGTACCGCCTGCAGCATTAGACATGGTCTCTGTCATGCTGGATGACGCAAGTGCTGCAAAAATAAAAACTATCCCTCTGTCCAATGACACTGTCGCCAGACGTATACATGACATTGCTAACGATCTTAAGGAACAGCTGGTAGATAAACTCAAAGACAAACCTTTTGCCTCACAGTTCGATGAAGCAACTGACAGCAACAAGGACTGTTTGTTTATCGCTTATGTACGTTTTGACATGACACACTCCCTGTGTGAGCATCTACTTTTTTGTAAATATGTCAGAGATAGAGCCACAGCTGAAGAGCTGTTCAAAATGCTGGACTGCTTCCTGACTGAGAATGGGCTAAAGTGGGAGAACTGCTTTGGTGTTTGCAGTGATGGTGCACAGACCATGGCAGGGATGAGAAAAGGACTTGGGGCACTCATCAAGAAGGCTTCACCTAATGCTGAGTGGACACACTGTGTCAAACACAGAGAAGCACTGGCATCAAGGCACCTTAAGCACTGGCATCAAGGCACCTTTCCTCTGACTGAAGTGAGGTTATGACTGACATTGTAGGTGTAGTCAATTTTATAAAGACCAGACCACTAAAAACAAGTCTTCTCCGTTATCTGTGAGGAGATGGGAGTTGAACATCAAGCTGTGCTGTTTCACAGCGGAGCAAGGTGGCTGGCACCAGGCACCAGACCAAGTCTTGCCCCGAGTTTTTGAGCTCAGAGAGCAAATAAGAATGTTTTTGGAGCAGGAGCACAAGTATGACCTCGCAGAAAAATTTAGTGATGAGAACTTCCTGGCAAAACTGGCCTACCTGAGTGACATATTTGGAAAGCTAAATGAACTAAATCTACAACTTCAAGGGAAAGATAAACACCTCCCTCAGGTCACAGACAAGATCAGCCCTTTCACTCGAAAGCTTGCAATGTGGAGCAGGCGACTTTCATCACTGATGGGATTCTTTAAAAAGTACTTCCCTGAAAACAGTTCCCAATATGACTGGGTGAGAGATCCTTTCAACGCACCAGCTCCAACTGGTTTCAGCTCTGCAGAGGAGGGCCAGGTCACTGATATGACGTCTGACTCCACATTGAGACTGAGGTTCACATCACAGAAACTGAGTGAATTCTGGCTGAGTGTAGAGAGGCAGTATCCACTCTTAGGGCAGAGGGCCATGACATTCTTCTTCCTTTTACAACATCTTATCTTTGTGAGACTGGCTCCTCTGCTGCTGCTGCACTGAAGACCAAGTACAGGTCCCAGCTAAACACTGAGCAGGAGCTGAGAGTTGCAGTATGATGCTTCCAACCCCGCTTCGAAAAGCTGTGCACTGCAAAACATGCTCATTGTAGCCATCAAGCCTGACTTCCTAATTTTGATAAAAAAACAATCAGCACAAATTGTTTTATTCATTTTTGTATTATAGGTCAAAGTGTTTCATATATTGTGCTCCTGAGTTCATGTTGCTGATCAATTTGAATTTATTATTATTTATTGATTATATTTAATTTTATTTTTCAGTTTCAAATGGTCAAACAATGTTTACAGTTTAAAATAAGGATTGGATATTTTTTTTTTAATTTCAGGGAAATTGATGCACTTTAAGTCTTTTCTGTTACAGACTAAAAAACAATGTTAATAAAGTTATTCTTTGTTGTAAGTTGATCCATATTTTTTTCTCTTTTCTTTTTTTGTTTTCTTTAAAGTTAATAAGGATACAGTGTTATGCAGAGGTGACTTATAACAATTTTATAGACAAATTAAACTATTTACAGTCGTGGCAGAGAGTTTGGGGGGGGAGGCGCAAAATGTTTACTTCTTCCGAGGGGGGGGGGCGTAACAGAAAATAATTGAGAAGCTCTGGTCTGTCTGTCTGTCTATCTGTCTGTCTGTATGTCTGTCTATCTATCTGTCTATCTAAAGTATCTATCTATCTATCTATCTATCTGTCTGTCTGTCTGTCTGTAGTATCTATCTATCTGTCTGTCTATCTATCTATCTATCTATCTATCTATCTATCTATCTATCTATCTATCTATCTATCTATCTATCTATCTATCTATCTATCTATCTATCTATCTATCTATCTGTCTGTATGTCTGTCTGTCTGTCTGTCTGTCTGTCTGTCTGTCTGGCTGTCTGTCTATCTATCTATCTATCTATCTATCTATCTATCTATCTATCTATCTATCTGTCTCTCTGTCTGTCTGTCTATCTATCTATCTATCTATCTATCTATCTATCTATCTATCTATCTATCTATCTATCTATCTATCTGTCTGTCTATCTATCTATCTATCTATCTATCTATCTATCTATCTATCTATCTATCTATCTATCTATCTATCTATCTATCTATCTATCTGTCTGTCTATCTATCTATCTATCTATCTATCTATCTATCTATCTATCTATCTATCTATCTATCTATCTATCTATCTATCTGTCTATCTATCTATCTATCTATCTGTCTGTCTGTCTATTCCTCTTGGAAACCATTATCTTGCTCTGTCAGCTTCAGGATCAGAGTTGTTCTGTGTTTACTTTGCTCTTGGCTCTTGCAGACAAAGTTTGGCCGACTGGAGGACGCTCAGTTAATTAAACGATCAGGAAAGGTTCTTCATGGAAAGTTAATTAGGTGGAGAATAAAAAGAGAGATTGGCCAGCCCGCTCACTACCCTGATAAAGTTTGTGCCAGTCTGTGTGTGTGTGTGGGTGCATGCGTGTGTGCGTGTGTGTTTGTGTGCTTGTCCGTGTGTTAATTGTGTATGTGGAGCGAACGCGCTCCATGGTGAACGTGCCGATAACAAGGTGAGAGCTTGGGCGGATCCGGACAATTTGGAATCAGAAAGGATAACTCATCCCGGTTGAAAATAATGATGACAATTAGTGTGTTCACTTGTTTTTTTTGAGACGTGAGGAATATGTTTTGTTTGTCATATAAAGTGTATCGTTCGATTGCACCCCAGAATTCTTATCTCCATATCCAGGTTTCACCCTCGTCACTTGTGGTGGTCACTTTCTTCCATCCATTTTTTCCATTTTCATTTTCACCGGTTGGTTTTGATCATGTTATGATAGACAAGCGCTGCCTCTAGTGGCCGAAAGGTCATGAAGCGTAGCTTTCGAGTGGCAATCCATTGTTGGGCGGAGGACGACACGGCTCCCAGAATTCCATTCAAAAAGTTGTGCTGTTCATCATCACACTGGAGTCAGGGACGGGTCTTCCTCCGCTTCGATGACACAATGTGTAAACAAAACAGAGAAAATAACACGATAATTATTCTCATAGAACGTACGAAAGTCTTGCAGGAAATGCTAATTCAAAGAAAGAAATACAAATGAAGCAAATATTTTCTTAATGCCTAATGCAGCGCTGAAGAATGAGCAACATACTTTCC